>NC_091977.1:52979782-53279782 GCF_044704955.1 Pristiophorus japonicus
CAGTCCTCTGGCACCACACCTGTAGCCAGAGAGGACTGGAAAATGATGGTCATAGCCTCTGCTATTTCCTCTTTTGCTTCTCTTAATAGCTTGGGATACATTTCATTCGGGCCTGGGGATTTATCCACTTTCAAAGCTGCTATACCCGTTAATACGTCGTCTCTCACTATTTTTATCTTGTCTAATAGTTCACACTCCTCCTCCTCATTGCAAAGTCTGCATCGCCCGTCCCTTTTGTGAAAACAGATGCAAAGTATTCATTAAGAATCATACCCACATTTTCTGCCTCCACACACAGATTTCCTTTGTGGTCTCAAATAGGTCCCACTCTTTCTCTAGTTATCCTTTTGTCCTTAATGTATTTTCAAACATCTTTGGGATTTCCTTGATTTTACTTGCCAACATTCTTTCATGCTCTCTTTGCTTTCCGGCTATCTTTTTAAATTGCACCGCTGCACTTTTTATACTCCTCTAGAATCTGTGCAGTATTGAGTTCTCGGAATCTGTCAAAAGCTTCCCTTTTTTTCTTTATCTTACCCTGTATGTCCCTTGACATCCAAGGGGCTCTAGATTTGTAAGCCCCACCCTTTTTTAAGGTAATATTCTTGCTCTGTACCCTTAGGTTCTCCTTCTTGAATGCCTCCCACTGCTCTGACACTGATTTACCATCAAGTAGCCGTTTCCAGTCTGTCATGTATTTAACTGTCATTGTAATCCATGTATAAACTGACTAGTTGTACATTGTGAAAACATTGACCACTAGGTGCTGAACTTGTGGGAGACACTCCTAACCTGGTCTTTCAGATATAAAAGGGGAAGCTCCACCCACCTTCATCACTTGAGACGAGCGAATAAAGGTTACTGGTCACAGAGTGATCTTCTCTCAAGCATAGGCCTCGTGTGCATTTATACTGTATAGTAAGGACTTATCATTGGCGAAGAGAAACTGGGATTTGAACCACGCGAGCATGGCCACGAGCAGCACAGAAGAGAGGTACTGTGTTGGGGATGATTGGGACGATTTTATTGAGAGACTACAGCAAAGTTACGTCACTAAGGAATGGTTGGGACAGGATTCGGCCGACAAACGCAGGGCTCATCTCCTGACGGTTTGTGGATCCAGGACGTACTCCCTGATGAAGGACCTTCTAGCGCCAGAGAAGTCGACGGACAAGACTTTTGAAGAGCTCAGTAAGTTAATCGGGGAACATCTTAAATCGGCGAGCAGCATGCACCTGGCGAGACACCGGCTTTATACGCACCGGCGGCGAGAAGGGCAAAGCATTCCAGACTTTGTGGCAGATCTCCAGCGACTGGTGAGCTTATGTAAGTTCCCAGATGCATGCAGAGCAGAGATGCTGCGAGACTTTTTTTATTGAGGGCATCGGGCACACTGGGGCTTTCAGGAAACTGATTGAGACCAAAGACTTGACCCTGGAAACGACGACCTTGATGGCCCAGACTTTTATCTCAGGGGAGGAAGAGACCAGAATGATGTTTGACAAAAGTCTGGGCTCAAATGCAGCAAATGGACAGGGAGTCAACATTGTTAAAGCGGCACACAGCTCTCCAGGCAGACAAGGGCAATCGGACATGCCCCAGCATGAAGTCGAACTCAGAGGGGGAATTCAACAGAGACAATGGCGAGCTGAACGGCGATTCAAGACATCGCAAGGGACAATGCGGCCAGTAATGGGACCATCAACACCTGTTAATGGTACACTTAAGGGCAGTCACAGAGACAGTCAGAGGACATCGACTGGTAATGGACCTTTTGTTTCCAACAACATCTCATGTTGGAGGTGTGGAGGCACACACCCAGCCAGAGCTTGCAGGTATCAGCAATATACCTGCAGAAATTGTAACGTCAGCGGTCACTTGGCGCGTATGTGCAGAAAGCCTGCAGCCAGGTTGATGTACGAGGAGGACGGGCCCGATGTAAGCCCTACGAGGCTAAATGAATACTGGGGGAAATCGCTGGAAGCTGAAGTTCAGCGAGTTCATGTGGAGCACATATACAGTTCATACACCAGGACGCCGCCGATAATGATGAAAGTGCTCCTCAATGGCATCCCAGTATCAATGGAGCTAGACACGGGGGCCAGCCAGTCCCTGATGAGTATCAAACAGTTCAAAAAGTTGTGGGCGTCCAAGGCCAGAAGGCCAAAATTATCGGCGATTGACACACAGCTACGGACATATACAAAGGAGATCATTCCGGTGCTAGGCAGCGCCACGGTAGTCCTGACTAACAAAGATTCGGAGAACAGGTTGCCACTCTGAATTGTCCTGGGGGAACGGTCCCGCACTATTGGGGAGGAGTTGGCTTGCTGTTATGAACTGGAAATGGGGCGATGTCAATGCAATTTCTTTGTGGAGCGAGTATCATGCTCACAGATCCTGGACAAATTTGACTCACTATTTCAACTCGGCATTGGCACTTTCATGCAGGCCAAGGTAGTGATTCACATAAACCCAGACGCCAGGCCAGTACGGTGCCATACATGATGCGGGAAAAGATAGAAGGCGAATTGGACCGCCTGCTGAGGGAAGGCATCATCTCGCCAGTCGAATTCAGTGACTGGGCGAGCCCGATTGTGCTGGTGCTCAAGGCGGAAGGGTCGGTCAGGATATGTGGTGATTACAAGGCCACCATCAATCGGGTGTCACTCCAAGACCAGTACACGCTACCGAGAGCGGAGGATTTCTTTGCGACGCTATCCGGTGGCAAACCTTTTTCAAAATTGGACCTGACCTCAGCTTACATGACCCAGGAGCTGGCGAGTGAGTCGAAGAAGCTGATCACCATCACGACACACAAGGGGCTGTTTGAGTACAACAGATGCCCGTTCGGGATTCGTTCAGCCGGCACGATCTTTCAATGAAAAATGGAAAGCCTCCTCAAGTCAATTCCAGGGATGGTGGTTTTTCAAGACCACATTCTCATCATGGATCGCGATACTGAAGAACACCTCCGCAACCTGGAGGAGGTGCTACGCAGACTGGACTGGGTAGGGCTGTGACTGAAAAAGGTGAAGTGCGTCTTCTTAGCTCCAGAGGTAGAATTCCTGGGGATGAGGGTAGCAGCAGACGGGATCAGACCTACTGCGTCCAAGACGGAAGCGATCCAGAGAGCTGCGTTCGTTCCTGGGGCTCCTGAACTATTTTGGTAACTTTCTTCCCAAATTAAGCACGCTGTTAGAGCCGCTACACGTGCTCCTACGCAAAGGTCGCGAATGGGTCTGGGGGGACAGCCAGGAAAGTGCTTTTGATAGAGCACGCAATTTGTTATGCTCCAAAAATCTGTTAACGCTATAAGACCCATAAAAGAAACTTGTTTTAACGTGCGATGCATCGTCCTCTGGTGCCGGGTGTGTGTTGCAGCATGTTAATGCCAGGGGTCAGTTACAGCCGGTAGCTTATGCCTCCAGATGTCTGTCCCAGGCAGAAAGGGGCTACAGGATGGGAGAAAAGGAGGTGCTTGCATGTGTATATGCAGTAAAGAAAATGCACCAGTACCTGTTTGGCAGGAAATTTGAGCTGGAGACAGATCACAAACCCTTAATGTCCCTTTTGGCCGACAACAAGGCCATAAATGCAAATGCATCGGCCCACATAGAGAGGTGGGTACTCACGTTAGCCGCCTATGACTATACAATTCGGCACAGACCGGGCACCGAAAACTGCGCCTGTGCACTCAGCAGGCTCCCACTAGCCACCACTGAGGGGGCTACCGAGCATGCTGCTGAGATGGTCATGGCTGTTGAAGCTTTTGAAAGCAAAGGCTCACTCGTGACAGCCCGTCAGATTAAGGTCTGGACAAATAGAGACCCGCTACTGTCTTTAGTCAAGAAATGTGTCCTGAATGGGGACTGGGCAGCCACGGAATTTAAACCATTTCACAGGTGCAGGGATGAACTCTCGATTCAGACCGATTGCCTACTGTGGGGAAACCTTGTAGTCATGCCCCAGATGGGCAGAGAGGTGTTCATCAGAGAACTCCACAATGAGCACCCGGGTATTGTCATGATGAAGGCAATTGCCAGGTCACACTTTTGGTGACCAGGGATAGATGCAGACCTGGAACTTTGTGTTCGCAGATGCAACACGTGTGCCCAGCTGGGCAATGCGCCCAGGGAAGCCACCCTTAGCCCCTGGTCCTGGTCCGCTAAGCCATGGTCATGCATCCATGTGGATTACACAGGTCCTTTCATGGGAAAAATGTTTTTGGTTTTAGTAGACGCCGACTCCAAATGGATCGAGTGTGACATTTTAAATTCAAGCACATCCTCTGCCACAGTAGAAAGTCTACGGGCAATGTTCGCCACCCATGGTATACCGGATGTCTTGGTCAGCAACAATGGCCCGTGCTTCACAAGCACTGAATTCGAGTACTTCATGGCAGGCAATGGAATTAACCATGTCAGAACCGCACCGTTCAAACCGGCCTCAAACGGCCAGGCGGAACGAGCAGTGCAGATAATCAAACGGGGATGCTCAGAATCCAAGGGGGTTTCCTACAAAGCCGCTTATCACGCCTCCGATTGGCCTATCCCGACCACACTCGCTCACAGGGGTTCCACCCCAGAGCTGCTAATGAAAAGGACGCTCAAAACCAGGTTATCCCTTATACACCCCACCATGAAAGAAATTGTCGAGAGCAGGCGTCAGTCACAATATGACTACCATGATAGGAACACGAGAGCGCGAGGTATCAATGTCAATGACCCTGTTTTTGTCCTCAACTACGCTGCAAGGCCTAAATGGCTCGCAGACACTGTGATTGCCAAAGAGGGGAATAGGATTCTGGTAGTTAAACTTACCAATGGACAAATCTGCCGCAAACACGTGGATCAAACAAAAAGGAGGTTCAGCAACCCCATAGAAGAAGCAGAGGAAGAACACGATGTAGAGTTCACTCCACCAAAGGTGACCGAACACCGGAACCAAGTGGAGAAGAGCCCATTCATTGTGGGCAATCCGGACAGGCCTGAGGCACCGCAAACAGCAGACACTCAGGCCAGTGACCAACAACCGGAGCCCCAACTCAGGCGCTCTACAAGGGAGCGTAAACCACCAGAGAGACTCAACCTGTGATCCCAATAAGACTTTGGGGGGGGAGGTGATGTCATGTATTTAACTGTCATTGTAACCCATGTATAAACTGACTAATTGTACACTGTGAGAACATTGACCAGTAGGTGGTGAACTTGTGGGAGACACTCCTAACATGGTCTTTCAGGTATAAAAAGGGAAGCTCCACCCACCTTCATCACTTGCGTGCTAACGAATAAAGCTTACTGGTCACAGAGTGACCTTCTCTCAAGCATGGGCCTCGTGTGCATTTATACTGTATAGTAAGGACTTATCACAGTCCACCTTGGCCAAATCCCATCTCAGCTCAACAAAATTAGCTTTATCCCAATTGAGAACTTTTTTTCCTGGTCCACCTTTGTCCTTTTCCATAACTACCCTAAATCTTAATGAATTATGATCACTAGCACCAAAATGCGCTCTCACTAATACCCCTTCCACCTGCCCCTCTTCATTCCTCAAAACCAAGTCCAGAACCACCCCCTCCCTTGTTGGGCTTGTTACATACCTGCTAAAGAAGCTCTCCTGAATGCATTTTAGGAATTCCGTACCCTCTGTACCATTCACACGCTTTTTTTCCAAGTTAATATTAGGGTAGTTGAAATCCCCCACTATTACAGCTCTAAAGTTTTTGCACTTCGCAGCAATTTGCTCTCATATTTGTTCTTCCATCTCCCTCTGATTGTTTGGGGGTCTGACCAAAATTCCCCTGGATTCTGGGGAGGTCCAGCAGATTGGAAAACTGCAAATGTAACGCCCCTATTTAAAAAAGGAGGCAGACAAAAAGCAGGAAACTATAGACCAGTTAGCCTAACATCTGTGGTTGGAAAATATTGAAGTCCGTTATTAAAGAAGTAGTGGCAGGACATTTGGAAAAGCAAAATTCGATCAGGCAGATTCAGCATAGATTTATGAAGGGGAAGTCATGTTTGAAAAATTTGCTGGAATTCTTTGAGGATGTAACGAACAGGGTGGATAAAGGGGAACCAGTGGATATGGTGTATTTGGAATTCCAGAAGGCATTTGACAAGGTGCCACATAAAAGGTTACTGTAAAAGATAAAAGTTTACAGGGTTGGGGGTAATATATTTGCATGGATAGAGGATTGGCTAACGAACAGAAAACAGAGAGTCAGGATAATGGTTCTGTAAAGTCCTGTCCCCTCAGTACAGATTCACACGAGGCACATACTGAAGTCAAGGTCACTCAGGACCTGCACCTTTATTACACAGCTCTCGAATGCCACACTTGCCTGAGACCTATCCTTACATACCTGTCTGGGACAGGTATCCAGTGTCTCCTGCAAGTGCACCCCTGGTGGTAAGGTAAGCTTGTGGTTACAGGTCATCTCTAGTTACAGTCATGTATAGCATGGTAAGATACAGTTATGTACAGTAGTGTGAGACACATGACATCACCCTCCCCCAAGATCTTATTGTCTTTATAGGTTCAGTCTCTCAAGTGGTCTACGCTCTCGGTGGAGCATCTTAGTTGTGGTTCAGTTGTTTGCCTTGGTGCCTGTTTTTCTTTCGGTGTAATTGCTGGTATCTCGCCTGGGCTGTCTGTTTCGTTCAGTATGATTGTTGGTGTCTCGCCTGGGCTGTCTGTTGGGATTGCCCTTTCCTCAGATTGTTCCCTCTGTCTGTTCACCAGGTGTGGTGTGAGTTCCACATTGTAGTCTGCCTCTGGTTCAGCAGTGTTGTTGGTAAATCTACTTTTGACTTGGTCTACATGCCTCCAGCAGGTTTGGCCATTGTCCATTTGTACCACCAGCAGCCTGTTTCTTTCCTTGCCTGTTACTGTCCCTGCAAGCCAGTTGGGACCCCTGCCATAGTTTAGCACAAATACTTTGTCCCCTATCTCATTCCACCTCCCCCTCGAATTTCGGTCATGGTACTCGGTTAGCTTACGGTGCTTTGCCTCAACGATTTCATGCATGTCTGGAAGGATTAATGAGAGCCTTGTCTTTAAGGTCCATTTCATTAATAGTTGCTTGGGGGGGAACTCCAGTCAATGAATCCGGACGCGATCTGTATGCCAGCAGCAGTCGCGACAGGCGGCCCTGCAGCGTGGGACCTTGGATTTTGCGCATGCCTTGTTTAATGATCTGCACTGCTCGCTCCACCTGGCCGTTGGAGGCCGGCTTGAACGGTGCTGTCTTAACGTGATTTATGCCGTGGTCACTTATAAAATCTTGGAATACTGCGCTGGTGAAGCACGGACCATTATCACTGACCAATATGTCAGGAATGCCGTGCGTTGCGAACATGGTTTCAAGGTTCTCCGCAGTGGTGGAGGTGGTGCTCGAGTTTAAAATGGTGCATTCGATCCACTTAGAAAATGCATCTACAACTACGAGGAACATTTTGCCCATGAATGGGCCCGCATAGTCTATGTGCACCCGCGACCATGGTTAGGTGGGCCAGGGCTAGGGGCTCAGGGGGGCCTCCCTGGGGGCATTACTGAGTTGGGCACAAATGGTGCACCGTCGGACGCAGAGCTCCAAGTCCGCGTCAATGCCAGGCCACCAGACGTGGGATCTGGCTATGGCCTTCATGAGAACGATCCCCGGGTACTCGCGATGGAGCTCCTGGACAAATGCCTCTCTGCCTCGCAGACGCATAACTACTTGGCTGCCCCACATCAGACAATTTGCTTGTAGTGACAGCTCATGCATGCGCCTATGGAAAGGTTTGATCTCCTCGGGGCAGGCATCGCGAGCCTCTGCCCAATCACCGGTTAAGACACATCTTTTTACTCGGGATAACGTGGGGTCGCTGGTCGTCCAGGCTCTGATTTGGCGAGCCGTTATGGGCGAACCTGTGGACTCAAAGGCATTGATAGCTATGACTATCTCACAGTCCTGTTCGTCAGACCCTTCCGTGGTCGCCAGGGGTAGCCTGCTAAGCATGTCGGTACAGTTGTCTGTGCCTGGTCGATGTCTTATGGTGCAGTCGTAAGACGCCAGCATGAGTGCCCACCGTTGAATGCGCGCCGAGGCGTTGCCATTTATTGCCTTGCTCTCGGATAGTAGGGACGTGAGGGGCTTGTGGTCGGTTTCTAATGCGAACTTGGCCCCGAAAAGGTATTGGTGCATCTTTTTGACACCGTACACGCACGCGAGCGCCTCCTTCTCCACCATTCCGTACCCGCGCTCCGCCCGCGAAAGTGACCTGGAGGCATAAACTGTGGGTTGTAATTTACCCGCACTATTGACATGTTGTAAAATGCACCCGACCCCATACGCTGACACATCACATGTAAGAACTAGCTTTTTACCTGGATCAAAGAAAGCCAAAACACTGTTGGAACACAGAAGGTTGCGTGCCTTATTGAAGGCGCGTTCCTGGGCGTCCCTCCAAAACCAATCGCACCCCTTCCTGAGTAGCACGTGGAGAGGCTCCAGCAGCGTGCTTAAGTTCTGCATAAAGTTCCCAAAGTAATTGAGTAGCCCGAGAAAGGTGCGCAGTTCTGAGACATTCCAGGGCCTGGGTGCCAGGCGAATTGCTTCGGTTTTGGACTCTGTTGGGCGGATTCCATCAGCAGCAATCCTTCTGCCCAAAAATTCAACCTCGGGCGCGAGAAACAGGCACTTGGATTTCTTAACTCTTCGGCCTACCCGATCCAACCGCTTTAGTACTTCCGCCAAATTGCGGAGATGGGAGTCGGTGTCCCTGCCCGTGATAAGTATGTCGTCTTGAAATACAACCGTCCCCGGGATGGACTTGAGCAGACTCTCCATGTTGCGCTGGAATATAGCAGTTGCTAACCTGATGCCGAATGGGCATCGATTGTACATGAAAAGGCCTCGATGTGTGTTGATGGTGGTGAATAGCTTGGACTCGTCGGTCAATTCTTGCGTCATATACGCAGATGTGAGATCTAGTTTTGAGAAAAGTTTTCCTCCAGCCAATGTGGCAAATAGGTCCTCCACTCTGGGCAGCGGGTATTGGTCCTGTAGAGAGACTCTGTTTCTGGTAGATGTGTAGTCCCCATAGATTCGTACGGATCCATAAGGCTTCATGACTGGGACGATGGGACTTGCCCAGTCGCTAAATTCCACGGGTGAGGTAATGCCTTCCCGCAGAAGCCTGTCCAGTTCATGTTCAATCTTTTCCCTCATCACATAGGGCACAGCTCTAGGCCTTGTGATGGACCAGTCTATCAATGTAGATTTTGACTTTAGCCCCTTTGAAGGTGCCCACACCTGGCTGAAAGAGATGTTCAAATCAAATTAGAACTGTTGAGCAGGAGGTCCGTTCCTCTGACGACATGGCGTGAACATCATCCCATTTCCAGTTTAGTTTTGCCAACCAGCTTCTCCCCAGCAGTGCTGGGAGATCTCCGGGGACAATCCACAGGGGAAGTCGGTTCACTGTCCCTTTGTGTGTGACTGAGAGCATGGCGCTGCCGAGGACTGGGACGATTTCTTTGGTATAGATCCTTAGTTTGGTGTCGACCCTTGTAAGTTTTGGTCAGTCTCTTTTGTGCGGTCACAGTTGTTCAAATTGTTGAGCACTCATAAGTGATTGACTCGCTCCCGTATTCTGCTCCATGTTGACGGGTATCCCATTGAGTAGGACCCTCATCATTATTGGAGGCGTCTTGTTGTCGGAGCAGTGGCCATTGATCATGTTGACCCGCTGTACATTGGTGTCCCGGGTACTGTCCCCACCGTCTTCTGGTCCGCTTTCCGACCCTTCCGATTCGTATACCAGCCGAGCTGCCGTTTTCCTGTACATGCGGGCCAGATGCCCTGTATAGTCGCAGTTTCTGCAAACAGCATGCTGAAATCGACACCCCCCCACATCTCCAGCACAGACCGCTTCCATTGTTTCCAAAGGATGAGCTGCGCCTGGCTGATCTCTCTTGAGCTTCTCTCAGTTTGTAGTTGATTGCTCGCATTGTGGGTTGATGAGGTGTGAACGGCCGTTCAAGTGGCCCTTGATGGCTTCTGGCACCACTGCCTGCTGTCGAGGGCCTGCTCTCCTGCCTTTGTCTGTGTGTGGGGGTAGCGGCTTGTTTCATGCTGTGAACCCTTGTTCCGATGTTTCATTAGTTGTCGTACACGCAGTGTAGATCAACCTCGTCTCTTCTTCTCCTGCCAGGAATGTCTGTGCAACTAGTGCTGCTGCCTCTAGGGTCAGGTTCTTGGTCTCTATGAGCTTTCGGAATATGCCTGCGTGGCCTATTCCTTCAATAAAAAAGTTTCTCAGTACTTCTCTCCTTAGTTCATCGGAGAACTCACATAAGCTAGCCAACCTCTGAAGTTCCGCCACGAAGTCGGGTATGCTCTGGCCCACACAGCGTCTGTAGTTTTGGAACCTGTGTCTGGCCATGTGTAGGCTGCTCATTGGCTTCAGGTGGTCTCTTACCAGTGTGCTCAACTCTTCAAACGACTCGCTTTCTGGTTTCTCGGGTGTCAGCAGGTCCTTCATTAAGGCGTATGTTTTCGAGCCACAGCTGGTCAAGAGATGGGTTCTTCTCTTGTCTGCCTTATCGTCACCTAACCAGTCTTTGGTTACAAAGCTTTGCTGGAGCCTTTCTATAAAGTCCTCCCAATTATCTCCAGCATTGTATTTTTCATCTGAGCCGTTGGCCGCCATTCTGTGGATTCTGTAATCCCGTAACTCGTCGCCACTGTAAAGTCCTGTCCCTGCAGTACAGATTCACACGAGGCAAATACTGAAGTCAAGGTCACTCAGGACCTGCACCTTTATTACACAGCTCTCGAATGCCACATTTGCCTGAGACCTGTCCTTATATACCTGTCTGGGACAGGTATCCAGTGTCTCCTGCAAGTGCACCCCTGGTGGTAAGGTAAGCTTGTGGTTACAGGTCATCTCTAGTTACAGTCATGTATAGCATGGTAAGATACAGTTATGTACAGTAGTGTGAGATACATGACAGGTGCATTCTCTGGTTGGCAATCAGTAACTAGTGGAGTGCAACAGGGATCAGTGCTGGGACCCCAACTATTTACAATCTATATTAACGACTTGGAAGAGGGGACTGAGTGTAATGTAGCCAAGTTTGCTGACAATACAAAGATGGGAGGAAAAGCAATGTGTGAGGAGGACACAAAAAATCTGCAAAAGGAAATAAGCTAAGTGAGTGAGCAAAAATTTGGCAGATGGAGTATAATGATGGAAAGTGTGAGGTCATGCACTTTGACAGAAAAAAAATCAAAGAGCAAGTTATTATTTAAATGGAGAAAGCTTGCAAAGTGCTGCAGTACAGTGGGACCTGGGGGTGCTTGTGCATGAAACACAAAAGGATAGTATGCAGGTACAGCAGGTGATCAGGAAGGCCAATGGAATCTTGGCCTTTATTGCAAAGGGGATGGAGTATAAAAGCAGGGAAGTCTTGCTGCAGCTATACAGGGTATTGGTGAGGCCACACCTGGAATACTGCGTGCAGTTTTGGTTTCCATATTTACGAAAGGATACACTTGCTTTGGAGGCAGTTCAGAGAAAGTTCACGAGGTTGATTCCGGAGTTGAGGGGGTTGACTTCTGAGGAAAGGTTGAGTAGGTTGGGCCTCTACTCATTGGAATTCAGAAGAATGAAAGGTGATATTATCGAAACGTGTATGATTTATGAGGGGGCTTGACAAGGTGGATGCAGAGAGGATGTTTCCACTGATGGGGGAGACTGGAACTCGAGGTCATGATTTTTGAATAAAGGGCCACCCATTTAAAATTGAGATGAGGAGAAATTTCTTCACCCAGAGGGTTGTAAATCTGTGGAATTCACTGCCTCAGAGAGCTGTGGAAGCTGGGACATTAAATACATTTAAGACAGAAATTGACAGTTTCTTAAACAATAAGGGGATAAAGGGTTATGGGGAATGGGCAGGGAAATGGAGCTGAGTCCATGATCGGATCAGCCATGAACTTATTGAATAGCGGAGCAGGCTCAAGGGGCCATATGGCCGTATGTTCCTATTTCTTATGTTCTTATAGTACACTCCCAGTGTGATTGCCCCATTTTTGTTCCTCAATTCAACTCAACTCATGTGGCCTCTTTTGATGACCCCTCTAACATATCATTCCTTCTCACAGCTGTAATTGTTTCTTTAATTAATACAGCGACTCCCCCTCCTTTTTTACACCCCACTCTATCCAATTTGAAATCCCTGTAACCAGGTATGTTGAGCTGCAATACATGTCCTTCTTTCAGCCATGTCTCAGCAATGGCTATTATATCGTACTGCCAAGTGTCTATCTGTGCTCTCAGCTCATCTGCCTTATTCCCAATACTCCTTGCATTGAAGTATATACCATTTAGTGGTGCCAAACTCCCTAGTTGTTTATTTTCCAGCCCTGGTTTCCTCTTTCAAATTCACTTTCTACTTTTCTGCTGCCCAATTCCAGCTTTGTTTCTCTCCCCATGAATCCCCTACCATCAACATCCTGGGGGTTACCATTGACCAGAAACTTAACTGGACCAGCCACATAAATACTGTGGCAACAAGAGCAGGCTGGAGGCTAGGTATTCTGTGACGAGTGTCTCACCTCCTGACTCCCCAAAACCTTAACACCACCTACAAGACACAAGTCAGGAGTGTGATGGAATACTGTCCACTTAGTTGGATGAATGTAACTCCAACAACACCCAAGAAGCTCGACACCATCCAGGACAAAGCAGCCCGCTTGATTGGCACCGCATCCACCACCTTAAACATCCACACCCTCCATCACCAGCGTACCATGGCTGCATTGTGCATCCTGGCCCAGCAGGCTGAGCGGCCCTCGGCCTGCGAGCACCATTGGAGCAGGCCGGGGAGCGGAAGGAGCAGCATGGTGGCATACCACTCCAGGGAGCAGCACGTGCTGGAGCAGGAGAGCAATGGCAGTGAAGAGGGACATCACCAAGATCCAGGTCGCTGATTGGAGCGTGTGCAGGTACAGCAGGAGTGGCGAGGTCAGGGTGAAGGAGCGGCGACAGATTGTAGATGGATGTGATCGGGGCCGAGGAGAGGCGCGAGTTCGGGGCCCAGAAGAGGCGAGGGCCCAGGGGCAGCACGGACCAGCCCGCACTGTGATATGTGTGCACAATAGGTCCATGCAGCAGAACTGGTCTCTGGCCACTGGACCAAGACCTAGCTCTGTCAAGCCCGTGTGGTGGCTGGTGTGCAACGACCACCACACGTTAAAAAAATCCATGCACAGGCATTTTCCACCCTTCAAGATTTAGTTCGGGACCTGGGATTTTAGGTCCTTCATTGAAACACCTGTGAACTTTTTGATTCGAGCGACTGCCTATGATGATGATGTGTACCATGTACAAAGATGCACTGCAGCAACTCACGAAGGTTTCTTCGGCTGCACCTACAAAACCGGCGACCTCTACCACCTAGAAGGACAAGGGCAGCAAGCACATGGGAACACCACCACCTTCACATTTCCCTCCACGTCCACACACCATCCTGATTTTAATATCGCTGTTCCTTCATCGTTGCTGTGTCAAAATCCTGGAACTCCCTCCCTAATAGCACTGTGGAAGTACCATCACCACACGGACTGCAGCGGTTCAAGAAGGTGGCTCACCACCATCTTCTCAAAGGCAATTAGGAATGGGCAATAAATGCTGGCTTTGCCAGCAAAGCGCGCATCCTGTGAATGAATTAAAAAAAAATCTATTCTCCGGGTTCCCATCCTCCTGCCAAGCTAGTTTAAACCCTCCGCAACAGCACTAGCAAACCTTCCCGCGAGGATACTGGTCCCGGCTCTGTTGTGGTGTAATCCATCCGGCTTGTTACGATCCCACCTCCCCCAGAAATGGTCCCAATGCCTCAGGAATCTAAAGCCCTCCCGCCTGCACCATCTCTCCAGCCACGCATTCATCTTCTCTATCTATTTCTGTACTCACTAGCATGTGTTCAGCCATGAACTCATTGAATGGCGGTGCAGGCTAGAAGGGCCGAATGGCCTACTCCTGCACCTATTTTCTATGCTTCTATGTTTCTATGTGGTACTGACGGTAACTCGGAGTTTATCACCTTTGATGTCCTGTTTTTTAATCGCTCTCCTAGCTCCCTAAACTCTGCCTGCAAGACCTCATCTCTCTTTCTACCTATGTCATTGGTACCGACGTGGAATACGACCTCTGGCTGTTCACCCTCTACCTCCAGAATGTCTTGCAGCCACTCGGTGACATCCTTGACCCTGACACCAAGGAGGCAACATACAATCCTGGAGTCATGTCTGCGACCGCAGAAACGCCTGTCTGCACCCCTATCGAATCCCCAACTACTACTGCTCCTTCCTCCCTGCCCTGTGCAGCTGAGTCACCCATGGTGGCATGGACTTGGGTCTGGCTGCACTTCCCAGAGGCACCATCACCCTCACCAGTACTCAGAACAGACTACTGGTTGGAGAACGAGGCAGAAGATCAGTCATGATCTTATTGAATGGCGGAGCAGGCGTGAGGGGCGGAATGGTCTACTTCTGTTCCTATTTCTTATGTTCTTATTACAATAGTAACCACACTTCCAAAATATTTAATTGGCTGTAAAGTGCTTTGGGATGTCCTGAGGTCGTGAATGGCGTTATATAAATGCAAGTCTTTCTTTCTTTCATAGGTATTTAAATGACGGGACTGCCTGCTGACTCCGCATACTCTGGCAAGATCAGTGCTAGAGATCTCTGGTGGGTGTGATATCAGCATAATTGCCAGGGTTTCTGCTTGAGGATTTTCGCTACCCTGCCCATGCACAATTTCCAGCCGGAAAGCTTGGATAGCAGTCGGGAGCTGGGAATGTAGCGCCACCTTGTGCCAATTTCTGCAAAGTTTTATTTTATACACTCATGTTCTGAGAAACTGCCTGGGTGGATGCATCTAATTTGCTGGAGTAAAGTACTCAAGCTCTGTAGTAAAAAATATATTTTGTTTACTTTTATTTTTACACTTTTCAAGCCGATGTTGCTTCGTGTCTTGCTCACAAAGCATCTCATCTTGGACAATGAACATATGGAAAAACAATCTAATTCAATAGTTCTCAAAACATTTTACAACCAACTCAGCCTCTCATGGCCCTCTAACTAAAGATACTGATACCAGTAAGACTGGAAAAATAGTCTCTCTCCTTCGCTTTCATTTGTCCTTCTACCTTATGGCCCTTCTGTCTCTCTCATCCTTCTCTTATTTCTACTTTCCTCTACTTTCTACTTTCTATCTCTCCTCTCCCATTCTATATCTCTTTGATGCCTCCTTCCCTTCGATGTGTCCTGCACTCTCCTTACATTCTGTAACCCTCTCACCTCCTTCTCTCTCTTTCTCTCAATTCCTTCCCTTCTGTCTGTTTCTCGAACCTTCGCTTCTGCATGTCTGCCAACATATCAATAGTGATGACCACACTTCAAAAGTAATCTATTTGTTGTGAAGTTTTTTGGGATGTCCTGGGGACTCGAAAAATGTAAGTTCTTCTTTTCCTTCTATGTGTGCCTCTCTTTCTGTCCCTTTTGTGTATCTCTACCGACCATCATCATGGGAGTACAATCACTGTAAGGATTGCAATGGTTCAAGGACAAGGCCACCACCACCTTTTCAGGACATGTAGGAATGGCCTTGCATTCTGAGAAGATCACTTCTATATGTGTCATTTCTTTCACCTTCTCTTTCCCTCACTTCTATCCTTGTGCCTCGTTTTTACACTTACCCTTCTCTCTCACCTACATTTTTCCTCCTCATGTGCTTTTTTTCTCCTATTCTTCCCTTTTCTCTTTCCTTTATTTGCTTCCTCTTTCCTTTCTATATCCCTCATTCATCTCTCCCTTCGCTCTCCTCCCTCCCTTCTCTTACCTACCCCTTTTCGCACCTCTCTTCCCTTTGTCTCTCCTTTCCATTCTCTCTCTCTTTCCTTTTCTTACTTTCCTTTTAACCTTTTATTTATGTAATCCTCCTCCTTCCCTTCTGTGCATGTCTCTCACTCCTCTGTCCCTTGCTTCTATGTTCCTTCTTTGCCTTCTATATGTCACTCACCTTCCTTTCTCGCTCTCTACGTCCCAACAGTCTCCTCCTCCTTGTTCGCTCCTCTCTCACACAACTGTAATATAGAACTGCCACTAGTGGACTATTGCCCCACCTAGTGGACTACCGTGGTAATGCATCTGCTGATGTATATAATAAAATGATCATGTGACAAGGTCACATGAGAAGTTCCTGTAGAGCCATCTTGTGTATGTGTGTGTTTGTGATGTCATAAGAAATATATCACATTGGCGATGAAGATAGGATAATCGGATTCCCTAGCTGAAATTTTTGTTGGTGGATAATCCAACCAAACAACTGAGAGACTTTGCGAGGTTCTTTGATTTGCACCACAGCTAATAATCCAAGGTAGATTTCAAGCACTCTGTTGACATTGCCAGAGTCCAGATGCCCATGCCTTTGGGAATAATAGGGTGCTTGGGTAAGTTCCATCATAACCGAGAAACTTTTGGAGCATATGTGGAGTGGCTAGAAATGTTTTTCACTGCAAATAGTATCATCAAAGTCCCCGATGATGAAAACCGTAACCAGGTGGTGTTAGAAAGAAAATGGTCTATTTTCCTGACTGAAGCAGGTCTTGAGGTGTATGAAACCCTGAAAAATGTGGGCTTCTGTCAAGCCAAAGGGCATGCCACTGACGGAGATTCTAACCAAGTTGGAAAAGCACGACAATCCTGAGCCCCTGGAAATTGCTGAACGTTATTGTTTTGGGATACGAGATCAATTAATTGACGAGAGTATCAGTGAGTACATTGTAGCTTTAAAAAAGATATCCATTCACTGCATTTTCAGAAACTTTCAGGACCAAGCATTGCATAACCACTTTGTTTGTGGGTGAAAAATGAAGCAATCAATAGAAAATTGTTGACAACCCTTAACTTGACTTTTGATTTAGCTTGTCAGACAGCTATGTCGATGGATATGGCTGACCGATACTTCCAAGAATTTCATGCCATTTCCAATCATCAGACAACTAAGGTAAATCGGCTGCAAGTTAGAAGTAAAAGGTAATTGGGCCCCAAGGCCTGAGCAACTGGCCAAGGTAACAGCGCATTGACGTCATAGAAACATGGAAAATAGGTGCAGGAGTAGGCCATTCAGCCCTTCGATCCTGCACCACCATTCAATATGATCATGGCTGATCATTTTCACCTCAGTACCCCTTTCCTGCTTTCTCTCCATACCCCTTGATCCCTTTAGCCGTAAGGGCCATATCTAACTCCCTCGTGAATATATACAATGAACTTGCATCAACAACTCTCTGCGGTAGGGAATTCCACAGGTGAACAGCTCTCTGAGTGAAGAAGTTTCTCCTCATCTCAGTCATAAATGGCTTAACCCTTATCCTTAGACTGTGACCCCTGGTTCTGAACTTCCCCAACATCGGAAACATTCTTCCTGCATTCAACCTGTCCAGTCCCGTCAGAATTCTATATGTTTCTATGAGATCCTCTCTCATCCTTCTAAACTCCAGTGAATACAGGCACAGTTGATCCAGTCTCTCCTCATATGTCAGTCCTGCCATCACGGGAATCAGTCTGGTGAACCTTCGCTGCACTCCCTCAATAGCAAGAACTTCTTCACTTAGAGAGTTGCTCACCTGTGGAAATCGACACTGTGCATCTGTGAGCGTAGTACCGGAATTGCTATATCTCGACAAGTTGAGTAATTTTCCAATGGAGAAATCAAAGATAGAGTTGTGAAGCTACTCAGGAGAGTAAATCCCTGTGGTAGGACGTATCACTGTATCGGTGAAATACAAAGATCAGTTTCAGATCTTGCCTCTCTGAGTAGTGGCAGAAGACAAGCCTGCCTTAACAGGTAAAAATTAGTTGGAATCACTGAAGTTGGAATGAAATGAGATTTTTTGTGTTGAAATGAGATTTGCATTGTAGGATGATGTCATCAAGCAGTATCCAAAGGTGTTCCATGAAACAGACAGTCTGATCCAAGGCTTCAAGGCAAGTGTCAGTGTACAGAAGGATGCTAGACTAGTTTACTGCAAGCCACATCCCATACCATACGCACTCAAGGAGAAAGTTGAGCAAGAACTCAAAAGACTAGAAACTGAGCTGATCTAAGTAATTGGGCGACACCCATTGTTGTTGTACCTAAGTCAGATCATAATGTTGATGCTATATCTAGGTTGCCATCCCCATCACAAGTTACACCCAATAGGGAAGAAGTATTCTATTTTTCATACATTGCTGAGTCACAGCTGAAGAGATTGGTAGAGCAACCAAACGTGATCCTGTTATGTCAAAAATGTATGATTACATTGCAAATGACTGGCCAAACGAGGTATCAGAGGAAGATATTCATCAATACTTCGTTCGTAGGAATGAATTGCCAGTGGATAAAGATTGTATCATGTGAGGTGCAACAGTAGTTATTCCAAATAAGTTCAGGTCCAAATTATTAGGAGATCTTCATGACCAGCATCTGGGAATGTGCTTGACCAAGAGTTTTGCACGCAGTTACTTATGGTGGCCAGGTCTCGATAAAGATATAGAGTACATCCTTAGTCAGTGTACAACACGTCAATTGGTAAGCAAGAAACTTCTATCGGTACCATTCCAGCCATGGAAATGGCCTCCCAAGGTGTGTCAAAGGTTACATGTAGATTTTGCTGAGCCATAAAGTCAGCAATTGTTCATTGCAATTGATAGCCGGGGGTATTCAACATTCAGGAAGGATAGACAGAAAGGAAAAGGAGGTGGGGTAGCATTGCTGATTAAAGTGAGTTTGGTAAGTGGGTGAGTTTTAAGGATTATTCTCTTTAAACCATTTGGAGGCTGGAGTAAATTGTTAGTGGCAATTGCCAGCAGCTTCTAAGTAAGTAGCAGTTTAATTTAAATGGGAAAAGTTAAATAATTGGGAATCTTTCAGGTTTAGGCAGAGAAAAACAAGGTAACTCTCCAGTAGGAGGCAATTAGCAGCTAGTTAAAACCAGTTCTGTAAACGACTGACCAGCAGTGAGTCATCTGACCTAGATACAGTTTAAAAAGAGGCAGCTTGTGCCGAGCACGGAGTGCAGCAGCATAGAGTGGCATTCGTGAGTTTGGTAAGTGGGTGTGTTCGAAGGGCAAGTGGGGGTGGCAGGTGCTGTTTTGTCTTGTTTTTCCTACCAGTGCTGACACTAGAGCAGCTGATAAGGAGTGCGAGAGTAGGAGACGGAGGCCCAGAGACCAGCCCAACCAGCTGCAGACAAAGATAGAGGGGTGCGAAATTGAGAGGTGACATCACAGCCAAGCTGGTAAGTGGTTGGCTGTTCGACTGGTAAGTATAACTCTCTTTTAGACTGACTTTTAGATTGGTTTAATTGGCAGCGAACTACTAAGTAGCTGTTTGGTGTTTAAGTAAATTTTAGTAAGTAAATTAATTTAAGGGTTAAGTCATGGCAGGAGAGCTCGGACCCGTGTCATGTTCCTCCTGTGCTATGTGGGAAATCAGGGACACTTCCAGTGTCCCTGACTACTATGTGTGCAGGAAGTGTGTCCAGCTGCAGTACCTGACAGACCGCATGACGACACTGGAGCTGCGGATGGACCCACTCTGGAGCATGTGCGATGCTGAGAATGTTGTGGATAGCACATTTAGTGGGTTGGTCACACCGCAGGTAAGGGTTAGGACAGATAGTGAATGGGTGACCAAGAGACAAGGCAAGAGCAGGAAGGTAGTGCAGGAGTCCCCTGCGGTCATCTCCCTTCACAACATATATAACGTTTTGGATACTGTTGGGGAAGATGACTTACCAGGGGAAGGCAACAGCAGCCAGGTTCATGGCAGCATGGGTGGCTCTGCTGCAAAAGAGTGGGAGAGCTATAGTGATAGGGGACTCTATTGTAAGGGGAATAGATAGGAGTTTCTGCTGCCTCAACCGAGACTCCAGGATGGTATGTTGCCTCCCTGGTGCAAGGGTCAAGGATATCTCGGAGCGGCTACAGAGCATTCTGGAGAGGGAGGGTGAACAACCAGTTGTCGTGGTACAAAAGATATAGGTAAGAAGCGGGAAGAGGTCCTACAAGCTGAATTTAGGGAGCTAGGAGTTAAATTAAAAAATAGGACCTTCAAAGTAGTAATCTCTGCATTGATACCAATGCCACGTGCTAATCAGAGTAGAGGGAGCAGGATAGTTAGAATAAATACGTGGCTTGAGCAGTGGTGCAAATTCCTGGGACATTGGAACCAGTTCTGGGGGAAGTGGGACCTGTACAAAAGGGACGGTCTGCACTTGGGCAGGACTGGAACTGATGTCCTGGGGGTAACATTTGCTAATGCAGTTCGGGAGTGTTTAAACTAATATGACAGGGGGATGGGAACCTATGCAGCGAGACAGGGCGAAGTAATATGGAGTCAGAAACAGATGGTAAAAAGCAATAGTGTAAGGCCGAGTAAACAAAGACAAGAAACAAAAGGGCCACACTACATCATAATTCTAAAATGACAAAGGGTGTTAAAAAAACAAGCCTCAAAGCTTTGTGTCTTAATGCAACGAATATCCGTAATAAGGTGGATGAATTAACTGTGCAAATAGATGTTAACAGATATGATGTGATTGGGATTACACAGAAGTGGCTCCAGGATGATCAGGGCTGGGAACTCAACATCCAAGGGTATTCAACATTCAGGAAGGATAGAATAAAAGGAAAAGGAGGTGGGGTAGCATTGCTGGTTAAAGAGGAGATCAATGCAATAGTTAGGAAGGACATTAGCTTGGATGATGTGGAATCTATATGGGTAGAGCTGCAGAACACCAAAGGGCAATAAACGTTAGTGGGAGTTGTGTACAGACCTCCAAACAGTAGTAGTGATGTTGGGAAAGCATCAAACAGGAAATTAGGGGTGCATGCAATAAAGGTGCAGCAGTTATCATGGGTGACTTTAATATGCATATAGATTGGGCTAACCAAACTGGAAGCAATATGGTGGAGGAGGATTTCCTGGAGTGCATAAGGGATGGTTTTCTAGACTAATATGTCGAGGAACCAACTAGGGGGGAGGCCATCTTAGACTGGGTGTTGTGTAATGAGAGAGGATTAATTAGCAATCTCATTGTGCGAGGCCCCTTGGGGAAGAGTGACCATAATATGGTGGAATTCTACATTAGGATGGAGAATGAAACAGTTAATTCAGAGACCATGGTCCAGAACTTAAAGAAGGGTAACTTTAAAGGTATGAGTGTGAATTGTCTAGGATAGATTGGCGAATGATACTTAAGGGGTTGACAGTGGATGGGCAATGGCAGACATTTAGAGACCGCATGGATGAACTACAACAATTGTACATCCCTGTCTGGCGTAAAAATAAAAAAGGGAAGGTGGCTCAACCGTGGCTATCAAGAGAAATCAGGGATAGCATTAAAGCCAAGGAAGTGGCATACAAATTGGCCAGAAATAGCAGCGAACCCGGGGACTGGGAGAAATTTAGAACTCAGCAGAGGAGGACAAAGAGCTTGATTAGGGCAGGGAAAATAGAGTACGAGGGGAAGCTTGCAGGGAACATTAAAACGGACTGCAAATGCTTCTATAGATATGTAAAGAGAAAAAGGTTAGTAAAGACAAACGTAGGTCCCCTGCAGTCAGAATCAGGGGAAGTCATAATGGGGAACAAAGAAATGGCAGACCAATTGAACAAGTACTTTGGTTCGGTATTCACGAAGGAGGACACAAACAACCTTCCCGATATAAAAGGGATCAGAGGGTCTAGTAAAAAGGAGGAACTGAAAGAAATTCTTGTGAGTCGGGAAATTGTGTTGGGGAAATTGATGGGATTGAAGGCCGATAAATCCCCAGGGCCTGATGGACTGCATCCCAGAGTACTTAAGGAGGTGGCCTTGGAAAGTTCAGATGCATTGACAGTCATTTTCCAACATTCCATAGACTCTGGATCAGATCCTATCGAGTGGAGGGTAGCCAATGTAACCCCACTTTTTAAAAAAGGAGGGAGAGAGAAAACAGGGAATTATAGACCGGTCAGCCTGACATTGGTAGTGGGTAAAATGATGGAATCAATTACTAAGGATGTCATAGCAGCGCATTTGGAAAGAGGTGACATGATAGGTCCAAGTCAGCATGGATTTGTGCAAGGGAAATCATATTTGACAAATCTTCTGGAGTTTTTTGAGGATGTTTCCAGTAGAGTGGACAAGGGAGAACCAGTTGATGTGGTGTATTTGGACTTTCAGAAGGCTTTCGACAAGGTCCCACACAAGAGATTAATGTGCAAAGTTAAAGCACATGGGATTGGGGGTAGTGTGCTGATGTGGATTGAGAACTGGTTGGCAGACAGGAAGCAAAGAGTAGGAGTAAATGGGTACTTTTCAGAATGGCAGGCAGTGATTAGTGGGGTACCACAAGGTTCTGTGCTGGGGCCCCAGCTGTTTACAGTATACATTAATGATTTAGACGAGGGGATTAAATGTAGTATCTCCAAATTTGCAGCTGACATGAAGTTGGGTGGCAGTGTGAGCTGTGAGGAGGATGCTATGAGGCTGCAGAGTGACTTGGATAGGTTAGGTGAGTGGGCAAATGCATGGCAGATGAAGTATAATGTGGATAAATGTGAGGTTATCCACTTTGATGGTAAAAACAGAGAGACAGACTATTATCTGAATGGTGACAGATTAGGAAAAGGGGAGGTGCAAAGAGACCTGGGTGTCATGGTACATCAGTCATTGAAGGTTGGCATGCAGGTACAGCAGGCGGTTAAGAAAGCAAATGGCATGGTGGCCTTCATAGTGAGGGGATTTGAGTACAGGGGCAGGGAGGTGTTGCTACAGTTTTACAGGGCCTTGGTGAGGCCACACCTGGAATATTATGTACAGTTTTGGTCTCCTAACTTGAGGAAGGACACTCTTGCTATTGAAGGAGTGCAGCAAAGGTTCACCAGACTGATTCCCGGGATGGCGGGACTGACATATCAAGAAAGACTGGATCAACTGGGCTTGTATTCACTGGAGTTCAGAAGAATGAGAGGGGATCTCATAGAAACGTTTAAAATTCTGATGGGTTTAGACAGGTTAGATGCAGGAAGAATGTTCCCAATGTTGGGGAAGTCCAGAACCAGGGGTCACAGACTAAGGATAAGGGGTAAGCCATTTAGGACCGAGATGAGGAGAAAATTCTTCACCCAGAGAGTGGTGAACCTGTGGAATTCTCTACCACAGAAAGTTGTTGAGGCCAATTCACTAAATTTATTCAAAAAGGAGTTAGATGTAGTCCTTACTACTAGGGGGATCAAGGGGTATGGCGAGAAAGCAGGAATGGGGCACTGAAGTTGCATGTTCAGCCATGAACTCATTGAATGACGGTGCAGGCTCGAAGGGCTGAATGACCTACTCCTGAACCTATTTTCTATGATTCTATGTTTCCAAAGAGGAAATTAACACAATAGTAAGGAAGGACATTAGCTTGGAGAATGTGGAATCTGTATGGGTGGAGATGCGGAATCAAAAAGGGCAGAAAATGCTAGTGGGTGTTGTGTACAGACCACCAAACAGTAGTAGTGAGGTTGGGAACAGCATCAAACAAGAAATTAGGAATGCGTGCAATAAAGGTACAGCAGTTATCATGGGTGACTTTAATCAACATATAGATTGGGCGAACCAAACTGGTAGCAATACGGTGGAGGAGGATTTCCTGGAGTGTATTAGGGATGATTTTCTCGACCAACATTTCGAGGAACCAACTAGGGATCTGTCCATCCCAGACTGGGTGTTGTGTAATGAGAAAAGACTAATTAGCAATCTTGTTGTGCGAGGCCCCTTGGGGAAGAGTGACCATAATATGGTAGAATTCTTTATTAAGATGGAGAGTGACACAGTTAATTCAGAGACTAGGGTCCTGAACTTAAGGAAAGGTAACTTCGATGGTATGAGATGTGAATTGGCTAGAATAGACTGGCGAATGAAACTTAAAGGGTTGACAGTGGATAGGCAATGGCAGACATTTAAAGATCACATGGATGAACTTCAGCAATTGTACATCCCTGTCTGGAGTAAAAATAAAACGGGGAAGGTGGCTCAACCGTGGCTAACAAGAGAAATTAAGAATAGTGTTAAATCCAAAGAAGAGGCATATAAATTGGCCAGAAAAAGCAGCAAACCTGAGGACTGGGAGAAATTTAGAATTCAGCAGAGGAGGACAAAGGGATTAATTAGGAGGGGGAAAATAGAGTATGAGAGGAAGCTTGCTGGGAACATAAAAACTGACTGCAAAAGCTTCTATAGATATGTGAAGAGAAAAAGATTAGTAGTCAGAATCAGGTGAATTTTTAATGGGGAAGAAAAAAATGGTAGACCAGTTGAACAAATACTTTGGATCTGTCTTCACAAAGGAAGACACAAATAACCTTCCGGAAATACTAGGGGACTGAGGGTCTAGTGAGAAGGAGGGACTGAAGGAAATCCTTATTCGTCGGGAAATTGTGTTAGGGAAATTGATGGGATTGAAGGCCGATAAATCCCCGGGGCCTGATAGTCTGCATCCCAGAGTACTTGAGGAAGTGGCCATAGAAATAGTGGATGCATAGGTGATCATTTTCCAACAGTCTATTGACTCTGGATCAGTTCCTATGGACTGGAGGTTGGCTAATGTAACACCACTTTTTAAAAAAGGAGGGAGAGAGAAAACGGGTAATTATAGACTGGTTAGCCTGACATCAGTCGTGGGGAAAATGTTGGAATCAATTATTAAAGATGAAATAGCAACGCATTTGGAAAGCAGTAACAGGATCGGTCCAAGTCAGCATGGATTTATGAAAGGGAAATCATGCTTTACAAATCTTCTGGAATTTTTTGAGAATGTAACTCGTAGAATGGACAAGGGAGAACCAGTGGATATGGTGTATTTGGACTTTCAAAAGGCTTTTGACAAGGTCCCACACAAGAGATTGGTGTGCAAAATTAAAGCACATGGTATTAGGGGAAATGTACCAATGTGGATAGAGAACAGGAAGCAGAGAGTCAGGATAAATGGGTCCTTTTCAGAATGGCAGGCAGTGACTCGTGGAGTGCCGCAGGGCTTAGTGCTGGGACCCTAGCTCTTTACAATATACATCAATGATTTAGATGAAAGAATTGAGTGTATTATCTCCAAGTTTGCAGATGACACTAAGCTGGGTGGCGGTTTGAGCTGTGAGGAGAATGCTAAGAGGCTGCAGGGTGACTTGGACAGGTCAGGTGAGTGGGCAAATGCATGGCAGATGCAGTATAATGTGGATAAATGTGAGGTTATCCACTTTAGGGACAAAAACACGAAGGCAGAATCGAGCAGCGGGACTCCGGGGTCGGAGGCCTATAAAAGGCAGCGTCGAGGAGGGGTTCGGGCAGTCGAGCAGCGGGAGTCCGGGGTTGGGGGCCTATAAAAGGCAGCGTCAAGGAGGAGTTCTGGCAGTCGAGCAGCGGGAGTCCGGGGTTGGGGGCATATAAAAGGCAGCGTCAAGGAGGAGTTCGGGCAGTCGAGCAGCGGGAGTCCGGGGTCAGAGAGGCCTATAAAAGGCTCGTCGAGGAGGAGTCGGGGAGTTCGAGCAGCGCGAGTCCTGGGTCGGAGAGGAGGCGGCCAGCCGGTGCAGCTGCAGCAGGGAGGCAAGAAAGAAGTAGAAAGAAATCGAAAGATGACGTCACAGCCAAGCGGGTAAGTGATTGGCTGGTGATTGGTAAGTAGTTTTTCTTTTTCTTTTCTTTATCAGTAAGTAACCTTTAGCATTGTTGTTTCCAAATTAAGTTTATCTAAGGGTTAAATCATGACAGGAGAGCTCGGACACATGTTATGCTCCTCCTGTACAATGTGAGAAGTCATGGACGCTTCCGGTGTCCCTGACAACTACATGTGCGGGAAGTGCATCCACCTGCAGCTCCTGACTGACCGCATTGCGGCACTGGAGCTGCGGGTGGATTCACTCTGGAGCATCCATGATGCTGAGAATAACGTGAATAGCACGTTTAGTGAGTTGGTCTTACCGCAGGTAAAGGTTACACAGCCAGATAGGGAATGGGTGACCAATAGGAAGAGCAGTGCAAGGAAGGTAGTGCAGGGGTCCCCTGCGGTCATCCCCCTGCAAGGCAGATACACCGCTTTGGGTACAGTTGCGGGGGTTGACTCATCAGGGGAGGGCAGCAGCAGCCAAGTTCATGGCACGTGGGTGGCTCTGCTGCACAGGAGGGCAGGAAAAAGAGTGGAACAGCTATAGTGATAGGGGATTCGATTGTAAGGGGAATAGATAGGCGTTTCTGCGACCGCAACCGAGACACCAGGATGGTATGTTGCCTCCCTGGTGCAAGGCTCAAGGATGTCTCGGAGCGGGTGCAGGGCATTCTGAAAAGGAAGGGTGAACAGCCAGTTGTCGTGGTGCATATAGGTACCAACGATATAGGTAAAAAATGGGATGAGGTCCGACAAGGCGAATTTAGGGAGCTAGGAGCTAAATTAAAAAGTAGGACCTCAAAAGTAGTAATCTCAGGATTACTACCAGTGCCACGTGCTAGTCAGAGTAGGAATCGCAGGATAGCTCAGATGAATATGTGGCTTGAGGAGTGGTACAGAAGGGAGGGATTCAAATTGCTGGGACATTGGAACCGGTTCTGGGGGAGGTGGGACCAGTACAAACCGGACGGTCTGCACCTGGGCACAACCGGAACCAATGTCCGAGGGGGCGTGTTTGCTAATGCTGTTGGGGAGGAGTTAAATTAATATGGCAGGGGGATGGGAACCTATGCAGGGAGACAGAGGGAAGTAGAATGGGGGCAGAAGCAAAAGATAGAAAGAAGAAAAGTAAAAGTGGAGGGAAGAGAAACCTGAGGCAAAAAGCAAAAAGGGCCACATTACAGCAAAATTCTAAAGGGGCAAAGTGTGTTAGAAAGACAAGCGTGAAGGCTCTGTGCCTCAATGCAAGGAGTATTCGGAAGAAGGTGGATGAATTAACTGCGCAGATAGCAGATAATGGGTATGATGTAATTGGCATCACAGAGACATGGCTCCAGGGTGACCAAGGCTGGGAACTCAACATCCAGGGGTATTCAACATTTAGGAAGGATAGACAGAAAGGAAAAGGAAGTGGGGTGGCATTACTGCTTAAAGAGGAAATTAATGCAATAGTAAGAAAGGACATTAGCTTGGATGATGTGGAATCGGTATGGGCAGAGCTACGGAATAGCATGGGCAGAAAACGCTAGTGGGAGTTGTGTACAGACCACCAAACAGTTGCAGTGAGGTTGGGGACAGCATCAAACAAGAAATTAGGGATGCATGCAATAAAGCATTTATCATGGGTGACTTTAATCTACATATTGATTGGGCTAACCAAACTGGTAGCAAAGCGGTGGAGGAGGATTTCCTGGAGTGTATTAGAGATGGTTTCTACACGAATATGTTGAGGAACCAACTTGGGAACTGGCCATCCTAGACTGGGTGATGTGTAATGAGAAAGAACTAATTAGCAATCTTGTTGTAGGAGGCCCCTTGGGGAAGAATGACCATAACATGGTAGAATTCTTTATTAAGATGGAGAGTGACACAGTTAATTCAGAAACTAGGGTCCTGAACTTAAGGAAAGGTAACTTCGATGGTTTGAGGCATGAATTGGCTAGAATAGACTGGCAAATGATACTTAAAGGGTTGACGGTGGATAGGCAATGGCAAACATTTAAAGATCACATGGATGAACTTCAGCAATTGTACATCCCTGTCTGGAGTAAAAATAAAACGGGGAAGGTGGCTCAACCATGGCTAACAAGGGAAATTAAGGATAGTGTTAAATCCAAGGAGGAGGCATATAAATTGGCCAGAAAAAGCAACAAACCTGAGGACTGGGAGAAATTTAGAATTCAGCAGAGGAGGACAAAGGATTTAATTAAGAGGGGGAAAATAGAGTACAAGAAGATTATTGCCGGGAACATAAAAACTGACTGCAAAAGCTTCCAAAGATATGTGAAGAGAAAAAGATTAGTGAAGACAAACGTAGGTCCCTTGCAGTCAGATTCAGGTGAATTTATAATGGGAAGAAAGAAATGGCAGACCAATTGAACAAATACTTTGGTTCTGTCTTCACGAAGGAAGACACAAATAACCTTCCGGAAGTACTAGGGGACTGAGGGTCTAGTGAGAAGGAGGAACTGAAGGATATCCTTATTAGGCAGGATATTGTGTTGGGGAAATTGATGGGATTGAAGGCCGATAAATCCCTGGGGGCTGAAAGTCTGCAGGCCAGAGTACTTAAGGAAGTGGCCAATAGAAATAGTGGATGCATAGGTGATCATTGTCCAACAGTCTATCGATTCTGGATCAGTTCCTATGGACTGGAGGGTAGGTAATGTAAAACCACTTTTTAAAAAGGGAGGGAGAGAGAAAGCGGGTAATTATAGACCGGTTAGCCTGACATCAGTAGTGGGTAAAATGTTGGAGTCAATTATTACGGATGAAATAGCAGTGCATTTGGAAAGCAGTGACATGATCGGTCCAAGTCAGCATGGATTTATGAAGGGGAAATCATGCTTGACAAATCGTCTGGAATTTTTTGAGAATGTAACTAGTAGAGTGGACAAGGGAGAACCAGTGGATGTGGTGTATTTGGACTTTCAAAAGGCTTTTGACAAGGTCCCACACAAGAGATTGGTATGCAAAATCAAAGCACACGGTATTGGGGGTAATATATTGATGTGGATAGAAAACTAGTTGGCAGACAGGAAGCAGAGAGTCGGGATAAATGGGTCCTTTTTAGAATGGCAGGCAGTGACTCGTGGGGTACCGCAGGGCTCAGTGCTGGGACCCCAGCTCTTTACAATATACATCAATGATTTAGATGAAGGAATTGAGTGTAATATCTCCATGTTTGCAGATGACACTAAACTGGGTTGCGGTGTGAGCTGTGACAGGGACGCTAAGAGGCTGCAGGGTGACTTGGACAGGTTAGGTGAGTGGGCAAATGCATGGCAGATGCAGTATAATGTGGATAAATGTGAGGTTATGCACTTTGGGGGCAAAAACGCGAAGACAGAATATTATCTGAATGGCGGCAGATTAGGAAAAGGGGAGGTGCAACGAGACCTGGGTGTCATGGTTCATCAGTCATTGAAAGTTGGCATGCAGGTATAGCAGGAGGTGAAGAAGGCAACTGGTATGTTGGCCTTCATAGCTAGGGGATTTGTGTATAGGAGCAGGGAGGTCTTACTGCAGTTGTACAGGGCCTGGAATATTGTGTCCAGTTTAGGTCTCCTAATGTGAGGAAGGACATTCTTGCTATTGAGGGAGTGCAGCGAAGGTTCACCAGACTGCTTCCCGGGATGGCAGGACTGACATATGAGGAGAGACTGGATCAACTGGGCCTTTATACATTGTAGTTTAGAAGGATGAGGGGAGATCTCAGAAATATATAAGATTCTGACGGGACGGGACAGGTTAGATGTGGATAGAATGTTCCCGATGTTGGGGAAGTCCAGAACCAGGGGACACAGTCTTAGGATAAGGGGTAGGCCATTTAGGACTGAGATGAGGAGAAACTTCTTCACTCAAAGAGTTGTTAACCTGTGGAATTCCCTGCCGCAGAGTTGTTGATGCCAGTTCATTGGATATATTAAAGAGGGAGTTAGATATGGCCCTTACGGCTAAGGGGATGAAGGGGTATGGAGAGAAAGCAGGAAAGGGGTACTGAGGGAATGATCAGCCATGATCATATTGAATGGTGGTGCAGGCTCGAAGGGCCGAATGGCCTACTCCTGCATCTATTTTCTATGTTTCTATGTTTCTATCTGAATGGCGGCTGATTAGGAAAAGGGGAGGTGCAACGAGACCTGGGTGTCATGGTACATCAGTCGTTGAAAGTTGGCATGCAGGTACAGCAGGTGGTGAAGGCGGCAAATAGTATGTTGGCCTTCATAGCTAGGAGATTGGAGTATCGGAGTAGGGAGGTCTTACTGCAGTTGTACAGGGCCTTGGTGAGACCTCACCTGGAATACTGTGTTCAGTTTTGGTCTCCGAATCTGAGGAAGGAAGTTCTTGCTATTGAGGGAGTGCAGCGAAGGTTCACCAGACTGATTCCCGGGATAGCAGGACTGACATATGAGGAGAGACTGGATCGACTGGGCCTGTATTCACTGGAGTTTAGAAGGATGAGAGGGGATCTCATAGAAACATATAAAATTCTGACAGAACTGGACAGGTTAGATGCAGGAAGAATGTTCCCGATGTTGGGGAAGTCCAAAACCAAGGGACACAGTCTAAGGATAAGGGGTAAGCCATTTAGGACTGAGATACGGAGAAACTTCTTCACTCAGAGAGTTATTAGCCTGTGTAATTCTCTACCGCAGAGAGTTGTTGATGCCAGTTCATTGGATATATTCAAGAGGGAGTTAGATATGGCCCTTACAGCTAAAGGGATCGAGGGATATGGAGAGAAAGCAGGAAAGGGGTACTGAGGTGAATGATCAGCCATGATCTTATTGATTGGTGGTGTAGGCTCGAAGGGCCGAATGGTCTACTCCTGCACCTATTTTCTATGTTTCTATGCTTCTATGAATTGGGTGGAGGTGTTTCCAATGCGGAAAATAACAAGAAGCAAAACACTAGACAATTTGCCAAGATTGTTTTCTTCATATGGCCTCCCAGAGTGTCTGATAATGGGCCGCAATTTTTTTCAGAAGAATTTGTACAGTTCATGAGCAGAAACGGTGTGAGACATACCAAAGTTCCACCATACCAGCCTGCTTCAAATGGTGCAGCAGAGCGCACAGTGCAAATTGTAAAACCTGCTCTCATTAAGCAAATGTTGGATTCCAAATCCAAGAAACGGCAGTTGTCGTTGGACCACAAATTGGCAAATTTTCTAATTACTTATCGTAATACTCCTCATATAACAACTGGTAGAACACCAGCCGAGTTGTTTCTTAAACAACAGCCATGAATTAGGTGCTCGTTGTTAAGGCCGAACTTGTTTCAGTCAGTCGAAGAGAAACAATTAAGACAGAAAGAGAATCATGATAGAGGTGGAGTAAGAGAGAGAAGTGTGAAATTGAATCAGAAGGTGAGAGTGAAGAACCATCACCATAAATGATTAAAGTGGTATTCGGAAGAGTGGTGAAGATATGTAGCCCTCGCACATATTTGGTCAAGCTGTTTGATCATGGAAAGGTTAGGTTTTCACATTGATCATATTTTACCTACAGATATGGAAGGAGTTGAAAGTTGGAATGATTCGATTATTTCTAATGAGTCAGACAGTCTTGTTACAAGTAGAGTATCAGTAGCAGATCCTACATTAGATGTACTAGAAACAAGTCCAAGAGAAAGTCAGAATTTAAGTGTGAGTCCGAGTCAGGCAGACAAACAGTCTGAAGTTGTAGAGAGTCAAAAATGTAGATTAAAGGTTGCCCTTGAAGAAAAGCTCTCCTCAGGCTTAGCCTAGAATGAGTCTACGTACTCCAACATGTTTGGAATGTTCTGTTCAAGAGCCAAGGTAACCTCTTCGAGACAGGAAAGCAGTGGTTACGTTTGATTTGTAAATATGGCAAAATAAGGCCATATCTTTTGTTGTGTATAACCATGCAAGTTATGTATGATTATTTTGTTATGATTACTTCTTCATTAAGGAGGGAGAAGTGTAATATAGAGCTCCCCAAGTGTACTAATGCTCCACCTAGTGGACTACTGTGATAATGTAACTGCTGATGTATATAAAAGGATCATGTAAAAAGGTCGCATGTCAAGTTCCTGTAGAGCCATCTTTTGTGTGTGTTTGTGATATTGTAAGGAATAGAAACATAAAAACATAGAAACTAGGTGCAGGAGTAGGTCATTTGGCCCTTCGAGCCTGCACCACCATTCAATCAGTCCATGGCTGAACATGCAACTTCAGTACCCCATTCCTGCTTTCTCGCCATACCCCTTGACCCCCCTAGTAGTAAGGACTACATCTAACTCCTTTTTGAATATATTTAGTGAACTGGCCTCAACAACTTTCTGTGGTAGAGAATTCCACAGGTTCACCATTCTCTGGTTGAAGAAGTTTCTCCTCATCTCGGTCCTAAATGGCTTACCCCTTATCCTTAGACTGTGACCCCTGGTTCTGGACTTCCCCAACATTGGGAACATTCTTCCTGATTCTAACCTGTCTAAACCCGTCAGAATTTTAAATGTTTCTATGAGATCCCCTCTCATTCTTCTGAACTCCAGTGAATATTTGCCCAGTTGATCCAGTCTTTCTTGATAGGTCAATCCCGTCATCCCGGGAATCAGTCTGGTGAACCTTCGCTGCACTCCCTCAATAGCAAGAATGTCCTTCCTCAAGTTAGGAGACCAAAACTGTACATAATATTCCAGGTGTGGCCTCACCAAGGTCCTGTACAACTGTAGTAACACCTCACTGCCCCTGTACTCTAATCCCCTCGCTATGAAGGCCAACATGCCATTTGCTTTCTTAACTGCCTGCTGTACCTGCATGCCAACCTTCAATGACTGGTGTACCATGACACCCAGGTCTCGTTGCACCTCCCCTTTTCCTAATCTGTCACCACTCAGATAATAGTCTGTCTCTCTGTTTTTATCACCAAAGTGGATAGCCTCACATTTATCCACATTATACTTAATCTGCCATGCATTTGCCCACTCACCTAACCTATCCAAGTCACTCTGCAGCCTCATAGCATCCTCCTCGCAGCTCACACTGCCACCCAACTGAATGTCATCCGCAAATGTGGAGATACTACATTTAATCCCCTCGTCTAAATCATTAACGTACAATGTAAACAGCTGGGGCCCCAGCACAGAACCCCACTAGTCACTGCCTGCCATTCTGAAAAGTACCCATTTACTCCTACTCTTTGCTTCCTGTCTGCCAACCAGTTCTCAATCCATGTCAGCACACTACCCCCAATCCCATGTGCTTTAACTTTGCACATTAATCTCTTGTGTGGGACCTTGTCGAAAGCCTTCTGACAGTCCAAATACACCACATCAACTGGTTCCCCCTTGTCCACTCTACTGGAAACATCCTCAAAAAATTCCAAAAGATTTGTCAAGCATGATTTCCCTTTCACAAATCCATGCTGACTTGGACCTATCATGTCACCTCTTTCCAAATGTGCTGCTATGACATCCTTAATAATTGATTCCATCATTTTACCCACTACCAATGTCAGGCTGACCGGTCTATAATTCCCTGCAATATATCACAACAGTAACAACATGCATTTATATAGCGCCTTTAGCAAAGTAAAATGTCCCAAGGTGCTTCACAGGAGAGTATTCAAACAAACTTTGACACCAAGCCATGCATCCCTTTTATCTTGCTATCTTTCCTTTCCCTCCCCTCCTTCCTCCTCTCCTTTGTCTCTTTCCTTTTCTTATTTATTCCTGGTTGTCTCCTTTCTTTTGGTTTTCCTTGTTTTCTCTCACTCTTCCATCTCTTCTGTCTATTTCTGCTCCTTTCCTTCCCGTATTCCCCTGTCCCTCATCATTTATTCATGCCATCTTTCCTTCTCTTTCTCCTTCTTCCATTCTCTTTCCCTCCTGCCCTCATCCCTTTTCTCCCCATGTCTTTCTCTCGTCTTTCCCTTTCTCTCACACTCTTCCTCTCTTTGCCTTCTATCATATTATCTCTCTCTTCCTTTCCTGTCTCCTCCGTGTCTTTGTATTTTGTCACTCTCCTCCTTCCCTTTTCTTTCTTTGCATTTCCTTTTATTTCTCTTACTTCCCTTCACTCAACTATCCTTTTCTCTCGCCTTCCTTTTTTACTCCCTACTTTCCCACTGTGTCATTCTCCTCCTTCCTCTTTCCTTTCTGTGTCACTCTCTGATTCCCTTGTCATACTTTCACCATTCCCTTCTGTGTTTTGCTCCCTTAGAAAACAGATTTGTTTGAATAATGTATAAGACATTCCCCACTTTGTAGGTCTCTGAAAAGCTAATTAGTGTGATGTATAATACATGCCTCTGCTCCCCTTAATAGCTAACCAATACGTGTCATGTAGAAGGGTAACAAATGTACTGGTAATTGTATTGGAGGGCTTATGGTACCAGATTAGCAACCTAGAGGTCATGAGTTCAAATCTCACCACAGCAAGTTGCAAAATTGAATTCAATTAAGAAAAGTAACCATGAAAGTTGCCATAAGAATCCAACTGGTTTTCTGCTGTCCTTCAGTGAAGTAAACTTGCCGTCACTGATGAGTCTGCCTACATTTGAGGACAGTGATCGAATCTTAATACAAGCCACTCAATTGTAAAATAAATTGTTATGTAATGGTTCAAGAAGGCAACTAGGGATGGGCAAAAGCATGGAATACCAGTGTTACACACATCTTGAGAAGTAATAACTAAAAGACATGACTCTGCTCACTTCTGAAGAGTTGATCAATGCATATCTAGTAACTTAGTAAGATTGTAAAGATAAATCAGACCTATGCTAGTTATGTGGCTCAACTTCTGTTTCCTGGAGTCCGCTTTTCCCCATGACCAAAATATTCACAGGTGATTTAAGATAACGCTGTTTTCAATTTCAGTTCTCATTAAATCCTTACAGAGCAACCCGAAAATCTCCCCATTGCTAAATCTAATTTTTTTTTAATGATTCCAGGGTTTTCACCTCCACCTCTATCCATTCCATGTGTTGATCGCTCACAGCATAAAGACCCTCCTGACATCAGTCCTTAAATTACCCTTTTCTAGTTCCTTTGTGCTACTCCCACTATTTATTTTAAAGTAGTTTTCGGGGATTAAAAACAGAAAATGCTGGAAATACTCAGCACGGAACGCAGTTTGTGGCAGGGGCCAAAGACAATGGTTTCCCAGCCACAAACTCCATTCCCTAGCCATCCACGTCATTCCTCTCCCTAGCATTTGTTTGAAGCTGAAACAGACTGTTCGCAACCTTAGTGTCATATTTGACCCCGAAATGAGCATCCGACCACATATCTGCGGCACAAGTGAACTGCCTATTTTCACCTCTGTAACATCGCCCGTCTCTGCCCCTGCCTCAGCTTATCTGCTGCTGAACCTCTTACCCATGCCTTTGTTACCTCCTGGCTGGCTGAGCGTTCTACCCGATGTAAACTTGAGGTCATCCAAAACTCGGCTGCCCATGTTCTAACTCGTACCAAGTCCCATTCAGTCATTACCCCTGTGCTCGCTGACCAACATAGGCTCCCGGTTAAGCAACGCCTCGATTTCAAGATGCTCATCCTTGTTTACAAACCCCTTCATGGCCTCGTCGCTCCCTATCTCTGTAATCTCCTTTAGTCTCAAAGCCCCCCTCCTGCCCCGCAAAGATATCTGCGCTCCTCAAATTCTGGAACTCCCTCCCGAAACCTCTCCACCTCTCTTTCCTCCTTTAAGACACTCCTTAAAACCTACCTCTTCTGCCATAATTTCTTATGTGGCTCAGTGTCAAATTCTTGTCTTATAATACTCCTGTGAAACACCTTGAGATGTTTTACTACGTTAAAGGTGCTAAATAAATACAAGTTGTTGTTGTTGTTGAAAGGTATTAAGGGACATAGGGGCCAAAGGCGGGTTACAGGGGTCAAGCAGGGCTGCGTCATCGCGTCAACCTTCTTCTCGATCTTCCTGCAATGCTCTACCTCATACTCAACAAGCTCCCTGCTGGAGTAGAACTAAACTATAGAACCAGTGGGAACCTGTTCAACCTTCGTCACCTCCAGGCCAGATCCAAGGCCGTCCCATCCTCTGTCGTCGAGCTACAGTACGCGGACGACGCTTGCGTCTGCGCACAGAGGTTGAACTCCAAGTCATCGTCAACAGCTTCACCGAGGCGTATGAAAGCATGAGCCTTACGCTAAACATCCATAAGATAAAGGTCCTCCACCAACCTGACACTGCAACACAGCACTGCTCCCCAGTCATCAAATTCATGGCGTGGACAACGTGGACCACTTTCCATACCTCGGGAGCCTATTATCAGCAAGGGCAGACAGCGACGACGAGGTTCAACACCGCCTCCAGTGCGCCAGTGCAACCTTTGGCCGCTTGAGGAAGAGAGTGTTCCAAGATCAGGCCCTCAAATCTGGCACCAAGTGTTTGGTCTAGAGGGTTGTAGTGATACCCACCCTCCTGTATGGCTCAGAGGCATGGACCATACACATAAGACACCTCAAATCGCTGGAGAAATATCACCAACGATGCCTTCGCAAGATCCTGTAAATCCCCTGGGAGGACAGACGCACCAATGTTATTGTTCTCGATCAGGCCAACATCCCCAGCATTGAAACACTGACCACACTCGACCAGCTCCGTTGGGCTGGCCACATTGTTCGCATGCCTGACACAAGACTCCCAAAGCAAGCGCTCTACTCGGAACTCCTACAAGGCAAGCGACCCCCAGGTGGGCAGAGGAAACATTTCAAGGACACCCTCAAAGCCTCCTTGATAAGTGCAACATCCCCACCTGGGAGTCCCTGGCCCAAGACTGCCCTAAGTGGAGGAAGAGCATCCGGGAGGGCGCTGAGCACCCCGAGTCTTGTCGCCGAGAGCATGCAGAAATCAAGTGCAGGCAGCGGAAGGAGCGTGCGGCAAACCAGATGCCCCACCCACCCTTTCACCAACCACAGTCTGTCCCACCTGTGTCAAGAGACTGTAATTCCCGTATTGGACTATACAGTCACCTGAGAACTCACTTTTGGAGTGGAAGCAAGTCTTCCCCGATTTCGAGGGACTGCCTATGATGATGCTACGGAGTTAGGTCACAGATCAGCTATGATCTGATTGAATGGCAGAACAGGATCGAGGAGCTGAATGGGCTACTCCCGTTCCTATGATTGGAAGAGAAAAGGTGGGCAAGATAAATGTCTAAATCCTCATGCACGCCAAGCCTCTGAACTAGTATAGTATTAGGCAGTCCCTCATATCGAGGATGACCTGCTTCCACACCAAAAATAGATGAGTTCACAGGTGTTTCAATGAGGGACCTGACAATCTAGATCCCAAACGACATACTAAAAGGGTGGAAGATGCCGGTGCATGGATTCTTTTAACCTGGGGTGGCCGTTGCACACCAGCCACTACACAGGCTTGACAGAGCTAGTTCTTGATCCAGTGGCAAGGATTAACCAAGATGACTGGAGACCAAGCTCTGCTGCACAGACCTAGTGCGCACGCATGCTCCTACTATCCATAGATCGCAGTGTGGGTTGGCCCGTGCTGCCCCTGGGCCTCTCCTGGGCCCCGAACCCTCGCTCCTGGGCCCCAATCACGATGCTCCTGGGCCCTGATCTCTCACTGTTTCTCCGCCCCGATCAAAAATGGAGCAGTCAGAAACAGAACATCAATTAGTCTCCTCTTATCTTGGGAGGCATCAAGAATTATTCTCCGCCTCTGTGCAGTTCTGGACTGAGCAAAAGTTGCAAGCAACTCTTTTAACAATCTGGAATCCTGGTAAGGTGTCATTTCAAAAGATCATTTATTTTGGCAGGCAAAAGAGGAACTAGGTTTGTAGTGTGCGCCAGTGACGTTGACCACAAGCCGCTGCTGTATTGCTAGCCCTGCACACTCTCCGGCCTCAGAGTCTGCGCGTGCGCTGGCATCGCGCGCTGCCGTGCCCTTCCAGCTAATCGGGGGAGAGCAGCGCGGTGCGCGAAGGTGGCGAGCGCCGTGACGTCACGGGGAGCGGACGTTTCTATGGCAGCCGCTGCATCACGTGAGCTCGCAGTCAGCTGACCTTCCACCGCCTCCCTCCATCACATTTCCGGTACCGTGTGAGAGGGATTTGTTGGTTTGGAAAAAAAAAGGAGGTGTGGAGGTGGGGTGCAAAAAAACAACAAATCAAAAACAAACAAACAGTTAATCAGCCGGACTGACTCGCAGCAAGTTCCCGCGAGCCGGGGGGGGGAGAGCTCCAGGCGGATCATGGCGAGTAACAACGTGTCCTATAATGACCAGGGTGAGCGGGGCCTGGCAGGGGAATCGAGCGAGTTGGGCCAAGAAGCAACGGCAATGACTTCAGGAGCAGGCGCTGGTTTCCGGCTCTTCAGCGCAGACTACAAGAAGTAAGTCAAAGTGTAACTTGGTGATGGGTTGTAGATTCTCCCCAGGCTCCTCTCCCCGGCACACAAAACGCCAGTTTCAGCGTTTTGAGCACCATTATATATGATTATTGAAGAGGCATAGTTTTCGTGAAATGACTTTGGCAAACTTTGCTCGTGCTAATTAATGTTCAAACGCATTACTTGTGATGAAGAGAATGTAAAGCAGGGTTCTTTTGTCAAACAATTAATGGGCTGCTGAACATTTCCTTGTGAATGCAGTACTTCTTTGGCATTGGTACTTTATCAGTTGCCTCAGGTTGAGGTACTGTAAAATCTTCAGAGATCTTTATGTGATCAATCTGACCACTTTGCAGACTTCACAAGGTTAGTTACATTCACTATCGCCACTCTTGTTGTGCTGTAGGGGTTGTGAATAGTATCTTTCGATACATGTTTTTAAAATTGTTCGTAATCTTTTGGTAATGGCTTAATAGTTCTGCTTAGTATTGTAGTGGATTTTTCCAGCACTCTTAAGTGCAATTGAGCCCCCCTCCAAAAAAAATGAGGGCAAGGAAAGCTGATTTTTTTGTTCCAGAAAAAGTTGCTGTTTCTTCAGGTGGTACATATTCATTTTGCAAAATGAGCTAGCAACATTAAATTGGAAATCTAATTTTGGTAACTTTTCACTGCCTGCATTTACACACATGTTGCACTGTTGACATTCTTGACTGTTAACTTGGTAATCTTGGAACAACTCATTAACTCCTTGCTCTTCTCTTTATTATATTTAGACTTTGTTTTATTAACAATTGATTAATGTAAAGTTGAGGCTGTTGAGTTCGAGCGAAACAAATAATTTAGAAGCTCAGTGCAAATTGGTCAGAATTGTAGATGATATCAAACTAAGTCATGATTGAATCTAAAGAGGCAGTGTACAAACTACAGAATTAATTTTACTAAATACCTAAACATTGGTAAACAAAGATTGGCAACGTAAGTTCTTGAATATTACTGAAATAGCTATGGTTGGCAAGATATTAAGGTGTTTTTTTTTTATAGCCTTGAGGCTCAATATCCAATCACTGCAGAACAAATAGCTTGGAAATCAATATAGTCCAGTATATGTGGGAGGAAGTCATGTTCATGTACAGTGTTCTGGTCAGTCTGCACTTTGATTATGGTCTGTGCACGATTAGGATCAAGATTTAAGGCTGACATTCAAGTCTTGGAGGCTTAACAGAGTAGAATCACAAGACTGTCCTCCTAACTCAGTTCTCGGTCACTAAACATAAGACTGAAGAAAGTGGACTTTCAATTGAAAAGAGGGCATCACCAGTAATGTAGATGTATATAATGGTATAGAAAAGTAAAACCTGGGACACTGCTTCAAGGTTAAATATGATGGGATAAGGGGCCACAGGTTCAAACTAATAAAACCAGTTTAGGACGGATGTAAGGAAGTTGTTCAAATGGAACAATTACTAACTACAGTAGACTTGTCCCAGATATTGGAGGTGAAAGTAACATTTAAATATTTTGATTTGAAGGGCAATATGGAATCTTTTTATGGAAAATGAACTGGATAGCCTTTCTCATCTACTTCTATCCTGTGAAGTTGTCCTTTCCGAATGGTTATGGTTTCTATGGTGACATTGGTTGATGCAGGTTCCATTGCTCTGATTGAAGTTAGAGTAAAGCAAAAGCAGAGGGCAAAAATAATTTTGCATTGTTCCTGGGCCAGAAACCTCCCCCCTGCCCCTCTCCACCAGTATATTTATGGATCCATTGATCCAGAAAGGAATGCGTAAGGGATATCTTTTGCTAGCTATGACCTAAAAATAATAGTTTTGGACTTGAGACCATCACAACATTTGTCAAATGATTGAACTAGAATTGCTGCTTTGGTGGCACCGCTTTTTCCCAGCGTGCAGTTCCACATTGCTTTTATGTGCATTAAATAATTTTGTAGCATCTCCTAACCACTTGTCTGCTCAAAACTATATACTGGTAGATGTTGTGAAGGCTTCTTTGTGAGATGGCTGGGAAACTGTTTTGAGGGAAAGCTGTGGAGAGTTACCAATGCATTTTCAACACTTGGCACTCTTCAGCAGACCTGTGCACTCTTCCACTGCTAGGTTCGGATAAACAGCTTTGTAGTTAAAAGCGGCTTAATCTTTGTCTTCAGGAAGTTACTACTCTAATGACTTGTTGGTGTTTCGCAATATTTTCTGCTGTATGCCACTTGAGCATATCTTCAGTGCTCGACACAAATTAATAGGGTTCCAGCTGTGACTGATGAATGAAGTGACTCTTGAGGAGCAGTTTAGAGATCCTTTTGAATGCTTGTCAACTTAACGACGGCCTCTTGGTTTGCTTTGTAGAAGTATTTGTCCTGTTAGTTCTGGTAAATTGTGCTTGCAAGGATTTGTTACTTGGGGCCAAATAAAAGCAAGAAGCTCTTTAAATCTTGTCTATTATTCTGCATCTGTGGATCGAGTCAAGTGGCAAGACCTCCGCCAATACCGTTTGCATGAATATTTATTACACATTCTTGTCAGCAAGAAATTGAATATCAATTCTTTGCAGAATATTGGGTTGATATGGTGATCTACTTTTAATTGGTGCGTGCATGGTGCAGTGATGTGCACGAATACAAGCTTGTACTACTCCCCACACTGAGTTTCCAGTTTTGACAGTGCTGCCAAGAGGAAATAGTGTTGTGGCTAGACATTTCACATACACGTAGGTGAAAAAAATCACACTTTATTACCAGATCACACTTGACCACTGATTAAAGCAGCTTCATGTTTCTGTGGGTTTTGTGGGTAACCTATCGAACATCATAATGGAAAGAGAAAAGGCCATTTTGCTTGTCAAGTCTCTTCGTTTCAAGGAGAATCTGCAAACTACCCTGTCGGGGTTTCTACTCCACCTAAAAATAATTCCCACTCAAAGGTAACAATCCAGAGTATTCATCTTGTCCCATTGCTCCACTATTCATTCCTGATTGTCCACCCCTCTGATTATTTACGGTTGAACTTTCAGTTTGTTTTGAATTGCTGTGTGGTCAGGGTGTATCAGGAGTTCGGCTCTAAATTAAAAAGCAAGACCTTAAGGATAATAATATCTGGATTATTGCCTGAGCCACGGGCAAATTGGCAATAGAACCAAACGGATCAAGAAAATTAACACGTAGCTGAAGGGCTGGTGTGGGAAGGACGGGTTCTTTTTCATGGAACGCTGGCACCAGTTATGGGACAGGAAGGAGCTGTACTGATGAGACAGGCTCCACTTGGGACCCATGTATTCGTGGAAAGGGTAGCGAGGGAGATGGGAAAGGCTTTGAATGAGTAAGATGGGGAAGGGATTTACAAGAAACATAAGCAGCCTAAATATAAACAAAACAGGAAAAGAGAGCAGAGGAAAGAATAAAGTAAGGGAGGACATTGATGGCACGGGAATAACGAGTTATAGAACAGGAGTCTAAAAAGATCTAAATTATATAAAGTGAGAGGAAATCCTTAAAAATGAGTTAAACTGTCTAGACAGAAATGCACATTGTGTCCGTAATAAAACAGGGGAGCTGGAGGCAGTTGTGTGTTTCGAGGATCCAGACATAGTAAGGATTACTGAGACATGGCGACACAAAAATCAGGACTGGCAATGAAACATTGCAAAGTATAACATATTTTGAAAAGCTAGATAGAGAGGGGAAAGAGGGAGGTGGAGTAAGTGTACTTATTAGGGACAACATAATGGCAGTAGAAAAAAGTGATGCAGCTATCAGCAAGACAAAAATAGAATCCATATGGATAGAGATAAAAGAAAATTCAGGAACAATCACACTAATAGGCATAGTCTACAAACCACCTAATAGTGGAAGGGAAGTGGAGGAAGAAATATGCAGACAAATTAGGGAAACACAAAAGCAAAATACTGCGAATGCTGGAATCTGGAATTAAAAACAGAAAATGCTGGAAATCTCTGCAGGTCAGGCAGCATCTGTGGAGAGAAAGGGTTCTGACGAAGGGTCATCGATCCGAAACGTTAACTCTACTTTCTCTCCACAGATGTTGCCTGACCTGAGATTTCCAGCATTTTCTGCATAGACAAATAAGAACATAAGAATTAGCAACAGGAGTAGGCCATCTAGCCCCTCGAGCCTGCTCCGCCATTCAACAAGATCATGGCTGATCTGGCCGTGGACTCAGCTCCACTTACTCGCCCGCTCCCCGTAACCCTTAATTCCCTTATTGGTTAAAAATCTATATGACTTGAATACATTCAATGAGCTAGCCTCAACTGCTTCCTTAGGCAGAGAATTCCACAGATTCACAACCCTCTGGGAGAAGAAATTCCTTCTCAACTCGATTTTAAATTGGCTCCCCTGTATTTTGAGGCTGTGCCCCCTAGTTCTAATCTCCCCGACCAGTGGAAACAACCTCTCTGCCTCTATCTTGTCTATCCCTTTCATTATTTTAAATGTTTCGATAAGATCACCCCTCATCCTTCTGAACTCCAACGAGTAAAGACCCAGTGTACTCAATCTATCATCATAATCTATGATTCCTCTTATCTCTGGAATCAGCCTAGTGAATCGTCTCTGTACCCCCTCCAAAGCTAGTATATCCTTCCTTAAGTAAGGTGACCAAAACTGCACGCAGTACTCCAGGTGCAGCCTCACCAATACCCTGTACAGTTGCAGCAGGACCTCCCTGCTTTTGTACCCCATCCCTCTCGCAATGAAGGCCAACATTCCATTCGCCTTCCTGATTACCTGCTGCACCTGCAAACTAACCTTTTGGGATTCACTGGAGTGCATCATCACGCCCGGCAACCAAATTTTAATTTGATTTTACGTTTTAAAGTTTAATTTGTTTTAATTGCCGGTGCTTTTAGTGTCCCCCTTCCCTTTTATAGGGGGCACTGGGGAAAATTGTGATTTTAGTGCCCAAAAAAAAAACCAAAAAAAAAGAAAAACACAAAAAAAAAACCAAAAAAAAAAAAGGGGGGAAAAAAAGGGCCTTGAAAATGTCTGGAGTGTCACCCAGGTTGGGTGGCACCGTTTATTGTTTTTATGTTTTCACAGGTGAACTCAAAAGAGTTTCACTGGAGTGCATCATCACGCCCGGCAACCAAATTTTAATTTGATTTTACGTTTTAAAGTTTAATTTGTTTTAATTGCCGGTGCTTTTAGTGTCCCCCTTCCCTTTTATAGGGGGCACTGGGGAAAATTGTGATTTTAGTGCCCAAAAAAAAAAACCAAAAAAAAAGAAAAACACAAAAAAAAAAACAAAAAAAAAAAAGGGGGGAAAAAAAGGGCCTTGAAAATGTCTGGAGTGTCACCCAGGTCGGGTGGCACCGTTTATTGTTTTTATGTTTTCACAGGTGAACTCAAAAGAGTTTCATGCACAAGGCTCCTCGTAGGACTGCTCCTGGGCACGGCCAAGGGTGCCATCAGCCGGTCCAGGCAGCGGGCGGTCGAGGGGGTCGTTCAACCTGACTGCCTGCCTCTCTTCCGCTCTTACATCCGGTCCAGGGTGTCCTTGGAGATGGAGCACGCGGTGTCCACCGGTACGCTCGCGGCCTTCCGCGAGAGGTGGGCACCGGAGGGACTGGAGTGCATCATCACGCCCGGCAACCAAATTTTAATTTGATTTTACGTTTTAAAGTTAATTTGTTTTAATTGCCGGTGTTTTTAGTGTCCCCTTCCCTTTTATAGGGGGCACTGGGGAAAAATTGTGATTTTAGTGCCCCAAAAAAAAAAGGGGGGAAAAAAAGGGCCTTGTAAATGTCTGGAGTGTCACCCAGGTCGGGTGGCACCGTTTAATGTTTTATGTTTTGCAGGTGAACTCCAAAAAGAGTTTCATGCACAAGGACCCCGAGGTCCCTCTGCACCGCAGCATGTTGTAATTTCTCTCCATTCTGTTTTTTTTTCCCCAAGGTGGATGACCTCACACTTTCCGACATTGTATTCCATCTGCCAAACCTTAGCCCATTCGCTTAACCTGAGAATGTGCAAAAGGGTTGCGAAAGTGGTAGATGGCTAGAGAAGGTGGCAAAAGGATGGAGATAGGGAATCATGGGAAAGTAGCTAAAGAAATGGTCAAGATGCAGACAACTGCAGAATCAACAGAAAAAAAAGGGGTTACAAAGAGTTGAAGCTGAGGTTAGACACGGGTCATGAGAAAGCCCAAGGCAGCACAAAGAAAGAAAGCAATTCTAGATAGGAAGGGAAAAGTAATAGCTTCTACTGATCAGGAGGAAGAGAAACTAATTGGGTTCTTTACTGATAAGGGAAGACAGTGGAGCAAAGCTATAACTAACCTACCTGACACCAGTCCTAATTGGGAGACTTTCTTGCCTGCCATTGGACGTACTCCGGGGGGGGGGGGGGGAGGAGAGGAGAGGAGAGGAGAGGAGAGGGAGGCAGAAAGGGATTGGATAGACCAAGTGCTAATCAAATGTGTTCTGTTTTGAAAATGTATATCTACTGTGCTTTTCGCGCTGAAAAGGGACTTGTCCAGGGGAAGGTAAACAGGCTCTGATTGAGAGTGTCCCTTTGTCTTGACAAGTCCTGGCCGGAGAATCTTCAATAAATGTCCTTTACAGAAAAGGCGAGGTGTTAGCGTCAGTGTATTCGCTGACACAGATTGAGGGAAAAAGAATCCGCATCAACAAACCTATCTAAATCTCTTTGCAGCCTCTCTCTGTCCTCGACACAACCCGCTTTCTCATTAATCTTTGTCATCTGCAAATTTTGTTACACTACACTCTGTCCCCTCTTCCAGGTCATCTATGTATATTGTAAACAGTTGTAGTCCCAGCACCGATCCCTGTGGCACACCACTAACAACCGATTTCCAACCCGAAAAGGACCCATTTCTCCCGACTCTCTGCTTTCTGTTAACCAGCCAATTCTCTATCCATGCTAATACATTTCCTCTGACTCTGCGTACCTTTATCTTCTGCAGTAACCTTTTGTGTGGCACCTTATCGAATGCCTTTTGGAAATCTAAATACACCACATCCATCGGTACACCTCTATCCACCATGCTCGTTATATCCTCAAAGAATTCCAGTAATTTAGTTAAACATGATTTCCCCTTCATGAATCCATGTTGCGTTTGCTTGATTGCACTATTCCTATCTAAATGTCCCGCTATTTCTTCCTTAATGATAGCTTCAAGCATTTTCCCCACTACAGATGTTAAACTAACCGGCCTATAGTTACCTGCCTTTTGTCTGCCCCCTTTTTTAAACAGAGGCGTTACATTAGCTGCTTTCCAATCCGCTGGTACCGCCCCAGAGTCCAGAGAATTTTGGTAGATTATAACGAATGCATCTGCTATAACTTCCGCCATCTCTTTTAATACCCTGGGATGCATTTCATCTGGACATGGGGACTTGTCTACCTTGAGTCCCATTAGCCTGTCCAGTACTACCCCCCCTAGTGATAGTGATTGTCTCAAGGTCCTCCCTTCCCACATTCCTGTGACCAGCAATTTTTGGCATGGTTTTTGTGTCTTCCACTGTGAAGACCGAAGCAAAATAATTGTTTAAGGTCTCAGCCATTTCCACATTTCCCATTATTAAATCCCCCTTCTCATCTTCTAAGGGACCAACATTTACTTTGTCACACTCTTCTGTTTTATATATCTGTAAAAGCTTTTACTATCTGTTTTTATGTTTTGCGCAAGTTTACCTTCGTAATCTATCTTTCCTTTCTTTATTGCTTTCTTAGTCATTTTTTGCTGTCGTTTAAAATTTTCCCAATCTTCTAGTTTCCCACTAACCTTGGCCACCTTATACGCATTGGTTTTTAATTTGATACTTTCCTTTATTTCCTTGGTTATCCACGGCTGGTTATCCTTTCTCTTACCATCCTTTTTCACTGGAATATATTTTTGTTGAGCACTATGAAAGAGCTCCTTAAAAGTCCTCCACAGTTTCCTCAATTGTGCCACCATTTAGTCTGTGTTCCCAGTCTACTTTAGCCAACTCTGCCTTCATCCCACTGCAGTCCCCTTTGTTTAAGCATAGTACGCTCGTTTGAGACACTACTTCCTCACCCTCAATCTGTATTACAAATTCAACCATACTGTGATCACTCATTCCGAGAGGATCTTTTACTCGGAGAAAGAAATAAAAAAAACATTGAATTGCCCCATGATTATTATTCAATCACCCCGATTATTAATTGGACGGCAGAATCGTTAAAGGAGATAAGGGAATGGAGTTCCTACAATGTGTACAGGACACCTTTTTAACCCAATATGTAAAAAAAAACATCAAGGGAGAGGATTCACTATTGGATTTAATAATGGAAAATGTACCAGAACATAAGAATATAAGAAATAGGAGCAGGAGTAGCCCATTTAATACGATCACGGCTGATCCGATCATAGAGTCGGGTCCACTTCCCTACCCGCTCCCCATAGCCCCTTAATCCATTATCGGTTAAGAAACTGTCTATCTCTGTCTTAAATTTATTCAATGTCCCAGCTTCCACAGCTCTCTGAGGCAGTGAATTCCACAGATTTAAAACACTCGAAGAAATTCCTCCATCAGTTTTAAATGGGCGGCCCTTTTATTCTGAGATTATACCCTCTAGTTCTAGTCTCCCCTATCAATGGAAACATCCTCTCTGCTTCCACCTTGTAAAGCCCTCTCATAATCTTATGTTTCTATAAGATCACCCCTCATTCTTCTGAATTCCCATGAGTAGAGGCCCAACCTCATCAAACTTTCCTCAAGTCAACCTCCTCATCTCCGGAATCAACCGAGTGAACCTTCTCTGAATTGCCTCCAAAGCAAGTACATATTTTTGTAAATATGGAAACCAAAACTATGCACTATTCCAGGTGTGGCCTCACCAATACCCTGTATAACTGAAGCAAGACTTCCCTGCTTTTATACTCTATACCTTCTGCAATAAAGGCCAAGGTTCCATTGGCCTTCCTGATCACTTGCTGTACCTGCATACGAACCTTTTGTGTTTCATGCACAAGTACCCCCAGGTCCTGCTGTATTGCAGCATTTTGCAATTTTTCTCCATTTAAATAATAACTTGCTCTTTGATTTTTTTTCTGCCAAAGTGCATGACCTCACACTTTTCAACATTATACTCCATCTGCCAAATTTTTGCCCACTCACTTAGCCTGTCTATGTCCTTTTGCAGATTTTTTGTGTTCTCCTCACACATTGCTTTTCCTCCCATCTTTGTATCACCAGCAAACTTGGCTACATTACACTTGGTTCTTTCTTCCAAGTCGTTAATATAGATTATAAATAGTTGGGGTCCCAGCACTGATCCCTGTGGCACCCCACTAGTTACTGGTTGCCAACCAGAGAATGAACCATCTTTCTGTTAGCTAGCCAATCCTCTATCCATGCTAATATATTACCCCCAACCCCGTGAACCTTTATCTTGTGCAGTAACCTTTTATGTGGCACCTTGTCAAATGCCTTCTGGAAGTCCGAATACACCACATCCACTGGTTCCCCTTTATCCACCCTGTTTGTTACATTCTCAAAGAATTCCAGCAAATTTGTCAAACATGACTTCCCCTTCATAAATCTATGCTGACTCTGCCTGACCAAATTTTGCTTTTCCAAATGTCCTGTTACTAATTCTTTAATAATGGACTCCAACATTTTCCCAACCACAGGTGTTAGGCTAACTGGTCTATAGTTTCCTGCTTTTTGTCTGCCTCCTTTTAAATAGGGGCGTTACATTTGCAGTTTTCCAATCTGCTGGGACCTCCCCAGAATCCAGGGAATTTTGGTAAATTACAACCAATGCATCCACAGCCCTTGCCACCACTTCTCTTGAGACCCTAGGATGCCACCATCGGGTCCAGGGAATTTATCTACCTTTAGTCCCATTATCTTACTGAGTACTGCCTCCTTAGTGATTGTGTTAAGTTTCCCCCCCCCCCCCCCCATAGCCCCTTGACTATCCACTGTTGGAATATTGTTAGTGTCCTCTACCGTAAAGACTGATACAAAATATTTTTTCAGAGTTTCTGCCGTCTCCATGTTCCCCATTACTAATTCCCCGGTCTCGTCCTCTAAGGGACCAACATTTACTTTAGCCACCCTTTTCCTTTTTCTATACTTATAGAAACTCTTGCTATCTGTTTTTATATTTTGTGCTAGTTTACTTTCATAGTCTATCTTTCCTTTCTCGAATCATTTTTTTAGTCATTCTTTGCTGGCTTTTAAAAGCTTCCCAATCTTTTGTCCTCCCATTAGTTTTGGCCACTTTGTATGCCCTTGTTTTTAATCGGATACCGTCCTTTATTTCTTTAGTTAGCCACAGATGGCTTTCTTTTCTCTTGCACCCTTTCCTCCTCACTGGAATATATTTTTCTTGAGTTGTGAAATATCTCTTTAAATGTACACCGCTGTTCATCAACCATCCCACACTTCAATCTGTCAAAGAACATAAAACAAAGAACATAAATTATCAAAGAACATAAAACAAAATAGTAAAACATTTTACAGGCACATCAATTTAAAAAAAAAAAATATGGGAGATTGGGATGGAAATAAGGCCATTAAGGGATAGACAGGATAATACCACAGGTAACAATGGAGAGATGGCAGAAATATTAAATAATTTTGCTTCAGTATTTACCAGGGAGATAGAACAGCTGGATATGACATTGGATGATGAGATTAGTAATGAAAAGTGCATTTAAAAATTATTTTAAAAAGCGATTATATTAAATAAACGTTATCAAACTCCGAGGATAATACCCCTGGATTGCATCCATGCATTTTAAAAGAATATAGGGAAGAGATAGCAGAGGCATTACTACACATATTTAATAATTTGTTAGAAAAAGGAGTAATGCCAGAGGACTGGTGGATAGCTAATGTAATACCTATATTTAAGAAGGGGATAGAACATGTCCAGGGAATTATAGACCAGTCAGCTTAACATCGGTAGTAGAAAAAAGAATGGAATCTGTACTAAAGGAGAAAATAGAAGAACATCTAGAAACCAAAAATATAATAGATAGTAGGCATGGATTTCAAGAGAGAAAGTCTTGTTTGACCAACCTTATTGAATTCTTTAAGAGGTGACAGAGTAGACAATAGTAATGCAGTAGATGTAATTTATCTAGATTTTCAAAAGGCCTTTGATAAGATACCCCATAACCGAGTGATGAACAAGGTCAGAGAATGAGGAGCAGGGGACAAGTAGCAGAATGGATTGTGAGCTGGCTTCAAGACAAAGCAGAGAGCAGGAGTAAAGGATAGGTATTCACAGTGGCAGAAAGTGAATAGTCGTGGTCCACAAGGATCAGTGCTGGACCACTGCTGTTTATAATTTACAATAACAATTTAGACTTTGGAATCAAAAACACAATTTCTAAATTTGCGGACGATACCAAATTGGGAGGGTGGGGTGACTGGATAGTCAATACTGAGGAAGACTAACAGATTACAGGAGGACATTAATAAACTTGCAGAATGGACATATAATTGGCAAATGAAGTTCAACACAGATAAATATGAGGTAGTTCGGTAAGAAGAATAAGGGAGGCCAGTTATTACTTAGGAAGGTGCGAGTCTAGATGGCGTTGAGATACAAAGGGATTTCTGGGTACAAATGCACAAATCACTAAAAGTTGCGACACAGGTTAGCAAGGCCATTAAAAAAAGCTAACCAAACACTCGGGTTTATTTCAAGAGGTATATCATTGAAAAGTGGGGAAGTTATGCTAAACCTGTATTGGATCTTGGTTAGACCACACTACTGCGTACAGTTCTGATCGCTATATTATAGAAAGGATATAGATGCACTGGAGAGGGTGCAGATAAGATTTACAAGGAATATACCAGAAATGAGAGACAAGACAAAATGTTAGTAAGACAAAAAATAAACACAAGTGGCCCTCCTCGCCCTCCCTTCATTTGTAGGTAAGTTTAAGAACATGTTTGCATTTATATAATACCTCATCACCTCCTCAGGATGTCCCACTGTACTGTACAATCAGTGGATTATTTTTCAAATCTTGTCACTGTTACTTTGTAAGCACAGAAGTCTCTACAAACAACAAATGACTGGTAAGATTTTCCCCTCTACGCTGAGTTACTTCTGATCTGTTTCTGCTGGTTCCCATTCTGTTCTGTATTCTGCTCCATTGCTGCCAAATAACTTTTGCTCTGCTGCTTTCCGCCTGCCTCCCATTGCCACTGACTCCATTCATCCCAGGATCCATTGGTGTGTGTTATTAATCACTGAGGGCACTACTTGCCTCTGCTGGACCCGTGGATCAACCTAATGCTGGCTCATGGTTGATTCTCCATGCCTCAACTCTCTCTTTTCCACAGGAAAACCCCTCAACAGCTCCTATGCTCATTTACCATCCACATATGTCTCCAAATCTGGACATTCTTAGGGTGGAGTCAGCTTGGAGCACCAATCATCCCACCACGCACTTCAACTTTGAGTCTTTCTTGTAGTCTCTTCCCTATTTCTTGTTTAAAACCAGGCCATATCTATTCTAATCTTTGCCATACCTACGTAACCTGACTTTCCTCTGTGCCATTAGTGTACGTATTTTGGTTGTTCCTGACCTGATCTATCTCTTTATTACCCTTGGGCCCCTTCTATCTAGTCTTCTCCTCTTCCTGTTACCACGTTATGCCTCCTTCCATTTCTTCTCTGTTATTTTCCCCTCCCAAATCCCTAACCCAACCCTTCCCTACTCCTTTTAGTTTGTACTCAACAATCACCGCCCCACTCTGCATCGCCCTCCCTTTCCTTTCCAAAGTCCTTGAATGTGTTGATGCCTCAAAAAATCTGTACCAATCTTTCCTGCAACTCCATGTTTTAACATCTCAAATCAGTGTTCCACCCCTGCCACAGCACTGAAATGCTGAGAATCAAAGTCATCCTGAACACCCACTGTGACTGTGGTGCACTATCCCTCCTTATCCTTCTCATCCTCTCGAATCTTTGATGTGGTTGACCCACCATCTCCTCCAACCTCTGTCCTCCATTGTCCAGTTGAGTGGGATTACCCTTGTCTGGTTCCATTCCTACCTATACTATCGTAGTCAAAAAATCTCCTGCAGTAGCTTCACTTATCGCCCCTTCACTATCACCTCTGAAGTCGCTCAATGATCTATCCTTGATCCCCCGCATCCTATTTTTCATCTACGTGTTGCCTCTCTATAATGTCGTACGAAGGCACAATGTCTGGTTCCACATGTATGCCGGATACCCTGAGATCATCCAAAACTCTGCGTTGGCTCCTTGTCCACCAGCACTGTGGATTTAAAATTCTCAACCTTATATTCGAATCCCTCTTTGCTTTGCCTCTAACAATGTAACCTCCTCCAGTCCTACAACCCTGCAAGACATCAGCTTCCTCCAATGCTGGTCTCGTATGCATCCCGAGTTCCTTCGCCCCACCTGTTGGCGGCTGTGTCTTCACCCATCTAGGCCCCAAGTTCTGAAATTCCCTCCTTAAACAACCTCAAACCTCCACTTCTCCCTTTGTTTCTATAGCAGGAAAGGGATACTGAGGTGAATGATCAGCCATGATATTGAATGGTGGTGCAGGCTTGAAGGACCGAATGGCTTACTCCTGCACCTATTTTCTATGTTTTCTCTCCTCCTTTTAAGGCCCTCTTTAAAACTTACCTCAACAATAAAGCTTTTAGTCACCTGACCTAATATATCCTCCTTTCACTCCATGTCAATTTTTGTCTTTTTATTATTCGTTCCTGGGATATGGGTGTCGCTGGCAAGGCCATGCCTAGCTACCCTTGAGAATGTGGTGGTGAGCCGCCGACTTGAACCGCTGCAGTCCGTGTGGTGAAGGTACTCCCACAGTGCTGTTGGGGAGGGAGTTCCAGGATTTTGACCCAGTGACGACAAAGGAATGGTGATATATTTCCAAGTCAGGATGGTGCGTGACTTGGAGGGGAATTTGGAGGTAGTGGTTTTCTCATGCGCCTGCTGCCTTTGTCCTTCTAGGTGGTAGAGGTCGCGGGTTTGGGAGGTACTATCGAAGAAACCTTGGCGAGTTGCTGCAGTGCATCTTGTAAATGGTATACACTGCAGCCATGGTGGAAGGAGTGAATGTTTAAGGTGATGGACGAGGTGCCAATCAAGCGGGCTGCTTTGTCCTGAATGGTGTCGAGCTTCTTGATTGTTGTTTGAGCTGCACTCATCCAAGCAAATGGTGAGTATTCCAACACACTCCTGACTTGTGACTTGTAGATGGTGGAAAGGTTTTGGGAAGTCAGGAGGTGAGACACTCGCAGTTAAATACTCAGCCTCTGACCTGGTCTTGTAGCCATAGTATTTGTGGCTGGTCTAGTTAAGTTTTTGGTCAATGGTGACCCCCAGGATGTTGATGGTGGGGGATTCTGTTGAATGTCAAGGGGCGGTGGTTAGACTTGCTTGTTGGAGATGGTCATTGCCTGGCACTAAAGTGGCAAGTAGCATTCACGCCACACATCAGCCCAAGTCTGAATGTTGACCAGGTCTTGCATGCAGGCATGGACTGCTTCATTATCTGAGGAGTTGCGAATGGCACTGAACACTGTGCAATCATCAGTGAACATCTCCACTTCTGACATGATGGAAGGAAGGTCATTGATGAAGCAGCTGAAGATGTTTGGGCCTAGGACACTACCCTGAGGAACTCCTGCCGCGATGTCCTGGGCTGTGATGTTTGACTTCCAACCACCATAACCATCTTCTTTTGTGCGAGGTATGACTCCAGCCAGTGGGGAGTTTTCCCCTTGATTCCCATTGACTTCAGTTTTACTAGGGCTCCTTGATGCGCCACACCGTGAAATGCTGCCTTGATATCCAGGGCAGTCACTCTGACCTTACCTCTGGAATTCAGCTCTTGTCCATGTCTGGACCAAGGTTGTAATGAGGTCTGGAGCTGAGTGGTCTTGGCGGAATCCAAACTGAGCATCGGTGAACAGGTTATTGAGTAAGTGGAGCTTGATAGCACTGTCAGTGACCCCTTCCATCACTATGTTGATGAATGAGAGTAGACAGGGGTGTTAATTGGCTGGATTGGATTTGTCATGCTTTTTCTGAATGGACATACCTGGGCAATTTTCCACATTGTCGGGTAGATGTCAGTTTTGTAGCTGTACTGGAACAGCTTGGTTAGATGTGCACCTAATTCTGGAGCACAAGTCTGCAGCCATTTCCTGATATCGCGTGGAGTGAATAGATCATCCACTTGGCACTTCTGGCTGAAGATGATTACAAACGCTTCAGACTTGTCTTTTGCACTCGTGTGCTGGGCTCTGCCATCATTGAAGATGGGGATGTTCATGGAGTTGCCTGCTCCTGTAAGTTATTTAATTGTCCATCACCATTCGCGACTGGTTGTGGCAGGACTGCAGAGCTTTGATCTGATCTGTTGGTTGTGGAATCATTTGGGTTTGTTTACAGCATGTTGCTTCTGCTGTTTAGCATGCATGTGGTCCTGTGTTGCAGCATCCCCAAGTTGGTACTTCATTATAAGTATGCCTTGTGCAGCTCCTGGCATGCCCTTCTACACTCCTCATTGAACCAGGGTTGGTCCCCTGGCTTGATGGAAATAGTAGAGTGAGGGATATGCCGGGCCATGAGATTACAGATTGTGGTGGAATATAATTCTGCTGCTGCTGATGGTCCACAGCGCCTCAAGAATGCTAGATCTGTGCTGAAACTATCCCATTTAGCATGGTGGTAGTGCCACACAACATGATGGAGGGTTTCCTTGATGTGAAGACGGGACTTGGTCTGCACAAGAACTGTGCGGTGGTCACTGCTACCAATGCTGTCATGGACAGATGCATCTCCGATAGGTAAATTGGTGAGGACGAGGTTAAGTAGGTTTTTCCCTCGTGTTGTTTCTCTCGCCACCTGTCACAGGCCCAGTCTGGCAGCTATGTCCTTTAGGACTCGGCCAGCTTGGTCAGTAATGGTGCTACTGAGCCAATCTTGGTGATGGACATTGAAGTCCCCCACCCAGAGTACATTCTGGCTTGCTACCCTCAGTGCTTCTTCCAAGTGGTGTTCAACATGGAGTACTGATTCATCAGCTGAGGGAGGGTGGTACGTGGTAATCAGAAGGTTTCCTTGTCATGCTTAACCTGAAGAGATGAGACTTCATGGGGTCGAGAGTCAATGTTGAGGACTCCCAGGGCCACTCGCGTGCCGCCACCCCGATGGGTCTGTCCTGCCGATGGGACAGGACTTAACCTGGGATTCTGATGGAGGAGTCTGAGACATTGACTGAAAGATTTGATTCTGTGAGTATGACTGTCAGGCTGTTGCTTGACTAGTCTGTGGGACAGCTCTCCCAATTTTGGCACAAGTCCCCAGATGCTGGTGAGGAGGACTTTGCAGGGTCGACTGGGCTGGGTGTGCCGTTGTGTTTGTAGCTGGTGCCGAGGTCACTGCTGGTGCTGAGGTCGGTGCTGGGTGGCCCTTTCAATTTTATTCTTGTTTTCGGTTTGGTGCAACTGAGTGGCTTGCTGGGATATTTCAGAGGGCAACATTGCTGTGGAGCTAAGTTGTATATAGGCTAGGATGGCATATTTCCTTCCCTAAAAGTCATTAGTAAACCAGATGGGTTTTTATGACAATCCGGTAGTTTCATGGGCCCAAGTTTCCACAGGAATCGCTCCCTTTTTTTTTGAGCAATTTGATTTTTCTGGACTATCTTTTTAGTTGCAATTGTGGCCATTTAATTTGCGCCAGTGTAAGTGAGTTCGTTTTTTTTAGTTTTTTTTTCAAAAGGGGGCGTGCCCAGCCACTTACCCTTGTTTTAGGCCAGCAAATAGTTGCTCCAAACTAACTTAGGCCAGCGTATGTTGCCACTTCTGTCCGCACCTCGAGTTAAGGATACGGCGCAAGCATTTAAAGCACCACCAAGCACCAAACAAAGCACAAAAAATAAAAAAACAATTAATTAACAAATAAAATAGAAGGAACCCTGCACCTGAAGCACCAAAATCAATCAGTAAATAACAAAAAAAATAGAAGTCCTACCTTAGGGAACGCAGCGGGCAGCCGCCGAGGGAGCCCATTCGGCCAGGGCTAGGGACGGCATGCTTCGGGCCCTCCCACACAGCCTGCAGCGCGCGTTTGCAGAAACGGCCTGCCAGGAGCTACTGCACGTGCCCGCAGACTCGAGCGCGCATGTGCAGAGGTCCCGGGACTAGGCTCCGCCCCCAATCCATTGGGCCACGCTGCGCCACGACCGAAGAGAGGCTGGGGAGCAGCCAGAATACCGACGTCTTTTTTCGGCGCTTGGAGGCGGACAAAAGTGGCACACCTTGGGTGAGGGCGCCAGTAAAACAGGTTAGGGAAACTCTAGCCCATGGTCACCATTACTGATACGAGCTTTTTATTTCAGATTTATTTAATTAACTGAATTTAAATTCCCCAGCTGCCGTGGTGGGATTTGAACTCTCATCCGTGGATCATTAGCCCAGGCCTCTGAATTACTAGTCCAGTAACATAACCACTATGCTACCGTACCCATTTTTGTTTGTATTATTACGCTCCTGTGAAGTGCCTTGGGATGTTTTCCTGCGTTAAAGGCACTACATAAATGCAAGTTCTATAATCTATTTTTGACAGTATTAGTTAAAAGGGATGTTGACCAGAAGAATTTCCTTCTTTTCAAATACTGCCATGGAATATTTTGCATTCCCCGGTCGAACCTCCGTTTAACTTCTAATCCAAACGACTGCATCTGAAAAACATACATCACTCCCTCAATATTACCGAGATTATGTGCTCTTGTCCATATTGGAGCTTGGGTGCCCAACCTTGTGACTCGGGTGAGAGCTGATGAAAGATCATTGACTAAACCGTTAACTTGGTTTCTCTCTCCAGATGCTGCCTGACCTGTTGAGTATTAACAGCATTTTCTGCTTTTATGACACTTCACTGTGCTGGTTTTCAGAAATGCATCATTTTAATATGTATTTGTTATAAAAATTTTTGGATGTATAGACTGACATGAGTGGAAAAATAAATGGCAGCTGAGAAGTCTGAAGAAACTATTGTATTCATTTTGTAGTAGAAACTGGGTTTGAAAAAATAATTGGTCTGTTTTGTGGTAAATTTGCACAAGTGTCTAAGTAGGGCTAGATTTTCGCCGACTTTGCGACAGGGTTTTTGCCGCGATTTGACCCTCTGCGGAGAAAACTTGGTCGGCGGGATCTCCGGGCACCTTTTTGTGGCAGCGCTTCCATGTACCGCCGGGGAGAGGTAGGCTGACGTGAAACGACGTGCATCGCTGTGGATTGAGTTACTTTCGCCACTCTCCGCCACGCTCAATACCGACAGGTCAAACCTGTCGGTGCAACCGTGCTAGCAGCGGTAAGTATGAAGACCTGCAAAAAAGGTAAGTTAAAGTTTTTATTTTTAAATTATTTTTCAGCGATTTAGAAGTTAAGGGTTTTGTGAATATTTCTTGAATTTTTTTTGCAATATTTTGTTTTTGTTTCCCCCCCCGCTCCCCCTGCCTCCCAAGGCCCCTCTTGCAGCGCTACCGTCCCCGGACTAAAGTTCCCGAAACTCGCGGTTTGCACCGCAAATCCTCGTGCAACGCTGACTTTACTGACATAAAGGCTGAATTTAGGCCTAAAAATGGTAGCGTGGCAAAAACGGTAATTTTGGTGTAAAACTACTGTTTTCACCGATAATCGAAAATCTAGCCTTATGCTTAATTGCCATACAAGATACATGATTAAAATGATAACATCCATAAGCTGTTAAAATATATTGGTCCCTTTTAGTTTCCAGTAACTTTTCAAAACATCTGTTTACTTGTTAACAGAACCTTATTTTAAAGTCTGTTGTTACCAACTTTGCTGTAAAGTTGGCAATTTATCATGCCTGCTAAGGGCACATTGGAGAGCAGGGATAATGTCATAAGCTGGAAAGAGGCCATTTGACCCAACCAGTATGTATTGATGTTTATCCTCCACATGAGCAGTAGTCCTAATCCCATGTGCCTGCTTTGTTCCCATATGCACCGCCCCCCCGCCCTTTGCTTAAACCACCGATCTAATCTATTCTGAAATGTTGACATGGTTTCTTTGGAAGTGCATCCCACAGCCTCAAACCTCTTTATAAAAAAAAATAAGAAATAGCTTGTTCTGTGTCCCAAAGTTCTTGAATTTAAACTTTGACCTATGTCCCTTTTGTTCTAGACCCCTCACGTGCTGTTCCTGTCTACTCTGTCCCATCCCTTCATAATTTTAAACACCATTATTAAATTACATCATTTCCTCCTATTGTAATGAAAACCGCTCCAAGTTTATTGACATTTTCAAATCAAAAACTCTTTTGCACAATATGTAGATATAATAATGTCTTGCACTCACTTTTGCTGGTGGGACTTGGCAGCAGAATCGGAAATTGAATTGTGATTTAATCAGATTGAAAATTATTTTATTGACTGATATAGTCGAACTTCATAGCTTCTATGTCGTCTACTTATGCTGTAGTCTTTTTTTAACATATTTTAGACTTTTTAGAAAAATAATGGCTTGCAATAATCTTGATAACCTTACCATGGGTTTTCATGGTTAAATTATAACATTTTAAACTGTAAATTTGAGTTAAACCACCAGATGGTGCCAATTCATTGCAGAATCCAAGAAAGGGACCACTCCAGCACAAGATCCTACAGCAGTCTCCTTGAATATATACTTCAAGCAGGGAGCCAATTCTATTTTTTTTTAATTATAAAAAAAAAACTATCTGGAAGTGCTGGGCTTCTGATTACGGATGGCAGCCAAGATTAGGCAACTTGTCAAGTCATGTTTCAGCACATGTATCCTTGGAAACGCACAAGACGATTTTCTTAATCGGGAAGCCAGCTGCCTTCTCCTCCTGTTCTTTGAAACCCCTCATTTCAGTTTCTTTCCTCCTTGTCCTGAAGATGGTGCTGACTTGTGCTGGACTATGATTTTGTGGATGATGGCAGCCCAAGATTTTCATTCTTTATGTGAACATAGATGACCAGTGTTGGTAGGCTATCTGATCGCAGATAGCTGCATTGTATTCTTGTTCCATTCTTCGACTATAATCCACATAAGCACACTTTTAGCTGGACATTCATCTGGCATTTGTTTCCTTCTGTCATCAGTTGGCGCTGAGACCAATTGTGACGCCCTAACATCTGCTCAGCAAACTGTACAGTCTTGGAATTGAACTTGGCACCTCTTGATCTACATGGGTTAGGTGTTGTGTTCCTAACACAGATGAGGCTGCACACAGGGAGGTTAAAGTAACAGTGACCTCAGTCTTTAATAAGACACTCCAGAGTGAGGAACAGGCCTTCGGGGCCGGCTTGTATACAGTGCTCCCAAGGGATACTGGGATCCCTTGGGACTTCAGGGTATGAGCTCCCTGGTGGCGGAACATGGGCGTGCATGCTTTACAGATACACATCATCACTCCCCGCCGCCCCCCCCCCCACCCCTGCCGAAAGTCAAAGTGAAAACTATTTACAAGGTGAGGCGGTCGGGAGCCTTTCTTTCCCTGGTGGACCGTCTCGGTACAAATGTCTGTTCTGGTGTGTTGGCTGTGCTCTTGCTGGGCTGGCGTGTTGTTGGCCCGGCAGGGCTGCTAGGTGAGCGTGATGGGTTTGATTTCCTGGTCCGGCGTGGTGTTGTTGATCCTTTGGATGTGTGTTATGGGCTCAAAAAAGTGGTGTCTGCTGTGGGTTGTTCTGGGCAGTCTGTGAACCGCAGCCTCGTTTGGTCCAGGTGCTTTCTGCAAATTTGTCGATTGTCTAGTTTGACTATAAACACCCTATTCCCTTCTTTAGCTATCACCGTGCCCGCGATCCACTTGGGACCATGTCCATAGTTGAGCACCTACACGGTCATTCAGATCAATTTCCCGTGACACAGTGGCGCGACCATCATTTTTTTTTTTTTTTTTTTTTTTTAAATTCATGTCCAATCGTTATCCAATCGTTACAATTCTTTGTCAAACGCCAGAGGTCACCCTGCACCAGTCAAGGATCACTCTGCGCCAATGCTCTTAGCCAAAAGGCCTAGAGCCACTGCACCGTTCCTGGAAGTACTGCAATACCAGGTTCGTGCCATGGAGGTGGATGGGTCAGGTCCCCCACACACCTCCGTGGAGGTGGATGGGTCACCAATCCCACCCACCTCCTGTTTACAAAAATGTAAGCATATACCTTCCTGACCAGGGAGGAACCACCCGGACGTCATGGTGGCTGGTCAGGTTAGTTATGCAGATCTTAGCCAAAAGACCATCATTTACATTTTGTTGCTGCCACCTGCTCTCTACCTGATCATGCAAGTTGGGGTGAACTAGCGAGAATCTGGTTTTAAGTGTCCTTTTCATGAGTAGCTCAGCCGGGGGCACCCCTGTGAGTGAGTGGGGTCTCGTGCGGTAGCTGAGCAGTACTCTTGACAGGTAGGTTTGGAGTGAGCCTTCTGTGACTCGTTTAAGGCTCTGTTTGATGGTTTGTACTGCCTGCTGTGCCTGCCCATTGGAGACTGGTTTAAACGGGGCTGAGGTGACATGTTTGATCCCATTGCAGGTCATGAATTCTTCAAATTCGGCACTGGTGAAACATGGCCCGTTGTCACTGACCAGTATGTCAGGCAGGCCCTGGGTGGCAAACATGGCCCTCAGGTTTTCATGGTGGTGGTGCTTCCCGACATTATTTCACATTAAATTCATTTTGAAAAAGCATCCACCACCAGCAGGAACATTTTATCGAGAAACAGGCCCGCATAGTCGACATGGATTCTCGACCATGGTCTGGAGGGCCAGGATCACAAACTTAGTGGTGCCTCTCTGGGCGCGTTGCTCAACTGAGCACATACGCTGCATTGCCGTACACAGGACTCTAAGTCAGAATTGATACCGGGCCATCACACGTGGGATCTGGCTATTGCTTTCATCATTACTATACCCGGGTGTGTGCTGTGGAGATCCGAGATGAATGTCTCCCTGCCCTTTTTTGGTAGCACTACGCGGTTACCCCAAAACAGGCAGTCTGCCTGAATGGACAGCTCGTCCTTTCGCCGCTGGAACGGCTTGATTGGCTCTTGCATTTCAACGGGGATGCTGACCCAGCTCCCATGCAGTACACAGCTTTTTACTAGGGACAGCAGAGGATCTTGGCTGGTCCAAGTCCTAATCTGGCGGCCGTGACTTATTATTTTCAATCGCTTCCATGACCATCAACAAGTCTGCGGGCTGCGCCACCATCACCAAGTTAGCAGGCTGCGCTATTTCCACCCCCGTGGTGGACAATGGTAGCCGACTGAGACCATCCGCACAGTTCTCGGTGCCTGGCCTGAGGCAGATGGTATAGTTATACACTGGGAGCGCGCGAGTGTCCACCTTTTGTATGCGGGCTGAGGCATTAGTATTTATCCCCTTGTTTTCAGTGAACAGGGATGTGAGTGGCTTGTGATCGGTTTCCAACTCAAATTTGAGCCCAAACAGGTACTGATGCATTTTCTTTACCCCAAACACACAGGCTAATTCCTCTTTCTCAATCATGCTGTCGGTCCTCTCGGCCTTAGACAAGCTCCTGGACGGATAGGCGACAGGTTGCAACTAACCCGCAACGTTAGCTTGTAATACACACCCGACTCTATACGACGACGCATCACATGCTAGCACAAGTCTTTTACATGGGTTATATAATACAAACAGCTTGTTCGAGCATAAAATGTTTCTGGCTTTCTCAAAAGCAATTACTTGGTTTTTTTCCCCATACCCAGTTCTCACTTTTGCGCAATAACACATATAGGGGCTCTAAGAGGGTGCTTAACCCCGGTAGGAAGTTACCAAAATAGTTGAGGAGTCCCAGGAATGACCACATCTCCGTGACGTTCTGTGGCCTGGGCGCGTTCCTGATAACCTCTGTCTTGGCGTCTGTGGGCCGAATGCCGTCCGCCGCGATCTTTCTCCCCAAAAACTCCACTTCTGTTGCCATGAAGACATATTTTGACCTCTTCAGCCGCAGCCCGACGTGATCCAGTCGCTGGAGGACCTCAATGTTTTGTAGGTGCTCAATGGTGTCCTGACCCGTGACCAATATGTCGTCCTGAATGGCCACCGTGTGTGGTACCGACTTGAATAGGCTCTCCATGTTTCTCTGGAAGATCGCTGCAGCTGACCGAATTCCAAATGGGCATCTGTTGTAGATGAACAGTCCCTTGTGCGTGTTGATGCAGGTGAGGCCCTTCGAAGACTCCTCCAGCTCCTGCGTCATGTAGGCCGAAGTCAGGTCGAGCTTGGTGAACGTCTTGCCTCCTGCCAGCGTCGCAAATAGGTCGCCTGCCTTGGGTAGCGGGTATTGGTCCTGTAGCGAGAAACGATGAATAGTTACTTTATAATCGCCGCAAATCCTGCCATCACTTTTGAGTACTGGAACAATCGGGCTGGCCCACTCGCTGAATTCCACTGGGGCGATGATGCCCTCGCGTTGCAGCCTGTCCAGCTCGATTTCCACATTCTCCCTCATCATGTGAGGTACCGCTCGCTCCTTGTGGTGAATGGGTCGTGCCTCTGGGACCAAGTGGATCCGCACCTTCGCCCAGGACAAGTTTCCAATGCCTGGCTCAAAAAGGGAAGGAAATTTGTTAAGAACCTGGGTACAAGGGGTCTCATCGACATGTGATAGCGCTCTGATGTCATCCCAATTCCAGTGGATTTTGCCCAGCCAGCTCCTTCCAAGCAGACAAGGGGTCAGAGGGTCTAGTAAGGAGGAGGAACTGAGGGAAATCCTTATTAGTCAGGAAATTGTGTTGGGGAAATTGATGGGATTGAAGGCCGATAAATCCCATGGCCTGATGGACTGCACCCCAGAGTATTTAAGGAGGTGGCCTTGGAAATAGCGGATGCATTGACAGTCATTTTCCAACATTCCATTGACTCTGGATCAGTTCCTATCGAGTGGAGTGTAGCCAATGTAACCCCACTTTTAAAAAAAGGAGGGAGAGAGAAAACAGGGAATTATAGACCGGTCAGCCTGACCTCAGTAGTGGGTAAAATGATGGAATCAATTATTAAGGATGTCATAGCAGCGCATTTGGAAAGAGGTGACATGATAGGTCCAAGTCAGCATGGATTTGTGAAAGGGAAATCATGCTTGACAAATCTTCTGGAATTTTTTGAGGATGTTTCCAGTAGAGTGGACAATGGAGAACCAGTTGATGTGGTATATTTGGACTTTCAGAAGGCTTTCGACAAGGTCCCACACAAGAGATTAATGTGCAAAGTTAAAGCACATGGTATTGGGGGTAGTGTGCTGACATGGATTGAGAACTGGTTGTCAGACAGGAAGCAAAGAGTAGGAGTAAATGGGTACTTTTCAGAACGGCAGGCAGTGACTAGTGGGGTACCGCAAGGTTCTATGCTAGGGCCCCAGCTGTTTACACTGTACATTAATGATTTAGACGAGGGGATTAAATGTAGTATCTCCAAATTTGCGGATGACACTAAGTTGGGTGGCAGTGTGAGCTGCGAGGAGGATGCTATGAGGCTGCAGAGTGACTTGGATAGGTTAGGTGAGTGGGCAAATGCATGGCAGATGAAGTATAATGTGGATAAATGTGAGGTTATCCACTTTGGTGATAAAAACAGAGACACAGACTATTATCTGAATGGTGACAGATTAGGAAAAGGGGAGGTGCAATGAGACCTGGGTGTCATGGTACATCAGTCATTGAAGGTTGGCATGCAGGTGCAGCAGGCGGTTAAGAAAGCAAATGGCATGTTGACCTTCATAGCGAGGGGATTTGAGTACAGGGGCAGGGAGGTGTTGCTACAGTTGTACAGGGCCTTGGTGAGGCCACACCTGGAGTATTATTGTGTACTGTTTTGGTCTCCTAACTTGAGGGACATTCTTACTATTGAGAGAGTGCAGCGAAGGTTCACCAGACTGATTCCCGGGATGGTGGGACTGACCTATCAAGAAAGACTGTATTCACTGGAGTTGAGAAGAATGAGAGGGGACCTCATAGAAACGTTTAAAATTCTGACGGGTTTAGACAGGTTGGATGCAGGAAGAATGTTTCCAATGTTGGGGAAGTCCAGAACCAGAGGTCACAGTCTAAGGATAAGGGGTAAGCCATTTAGGACCGAGATAAGGAGAAACTTCTTCACCCAGAGAGTGGTGAACCTGTGGAATTCTCTACCACAGAAAGTAATTGAGGCCAATTCACTGAATATATTCAAAAGGGAGTTAGATGAAGTCCTTACGACTAGGGGGATCAAGGGGTATGATGAGAAAGCAGGAAGGGGGTACTGAATTTGCATGTTCAGCCATGAACTCATTGAATGGCGGTGCAGGCTAGAAGGGCCGAATGGCCTACTCCTGCACCTATTTTCTATGTTTAATCCAGAGTGGCAGTTCGTGCACCGTGCCCTCGTAGGTGACCTTGACCATGGCGCTGCCCAGGACAGTGATGAGCTCTTTGGTGTATGTTCTCAGTTTCATGTGGATGGGGCTCAGGGCTGGTCTGAGTGCCTTGTTGCACCACAGTCTCTCAAACATCTTTTTACTCATGATCGATTGACTAGCGCCAGTGTCCAGTTCCATGGCTATGGGTAAGCCATTCAATTTTACGTTTAGCATTATAGGTGGACATTTCGTCAAACGTGTACTTCAGCATCTGCCTCCTCTCTCTGAGGCTCGAAATTGCTTTGATCCACTGTGGACCGATCTTCCTCTGCCATGTGGTGGTTAGCAGGTTTTGCAGAGCTTGCAGCTCATTTGCAAGCTCGTTGGAAATGCCCCATTGTTCCACAGCTCTTGTAAACATACCCTTTTGAAGCGGCATGAATAGGCTGAATGGAAGCCTCCACAATGCCAAAAGGTGTGAATTGCCTTGCATTCATCCTTTGTTGGGGACTCTGATTCATCTGGGTCACCTGAGGCTTGCTGGCAGTTGCAGACTCGTGGGTTCTGCACTGTACATTTCTGCTCGCAAACACAGTTCCAGTTAATTTATGAACATTGCTAGCACTTGTGTGCTGAGAGATTTGTTTGGTGTTATCACTGGTGGACATAAACACCTGTGCTATCGCAATGGTCTTACTGAGGGTCGGTGTCTCTACAGTCAAAAGTTTTCGTAGGATGGTCTCGTGGCCAATGCCCAGTACATAAAAAGTCTGAGCATTTGCTCCAGGTGGCCATCAAACTCGCATTGTCCTGCAAGTCGCCTTAGCTCGGCGACGTAGCTCGCCACTTCCTGACCGTCAGATCGCAGGCACGTGTAGAACCGATACCTCGCCATCAGCACGCTCTCCCTCGGGTTAAGATGCTCCCGAACCAGTGTACACAGCTCCTCATATGACTTATCTGTGAGTTTCACCGGAGCCAGAAGAATCTTCATGACGCTGTGGGTCGTTGCCCCGCAGACCGTGAGGAGGACCGCTCTCCTTTTTGCAGCGCTTCCTTCTCCGTCCAGCTCGTTGGCTACAAAGTACTGGTCTAGCCGTTCGACATAGGCTTCCCAGTCCTCACCCTCCAAGAACTTCTCCAGGATGCCCACAGTTTGGTGCATCTTGGTGTTGGATTCATATTCTCGTTGCCAATTATTGTGTTCCTAACGCAGGGCGGTTAAAGTAACAGAGACCTCCGTCTGTAAGAAGACACTCCAGAGTGAGGAACAGGCCTTAGGGGCTGGCTTGTATACAGTGCTCCCAAGGGATGCTGGGATCCCTGGGACTTCAGAGAATGAGCTCCCTAGTGGCGGAACATGGGAGTGCATGCTTTACAGATACACAACATTAGCAACTTGTTCTACTGTTTGGTCTAGCAAATGAAGGAATCAGAGAGGGAGGAAAGGGGCATGTTTGTAAGCTTTAAGTTTTTTTTGTTTTAATGCACGTATGGGGATGTCATCATTTTTTTAAATTCCCCCCCCCCCCTCCCCCAGCACCTGCAGATGAGCAATCCAGGAGAGGTCCACAATTTTCTTAATCAGGAAGCCAGCTGCCTCCTCCTCCTGTTCTTTGGCATCCCTCTTCAGTTTCTTTCCTCCTTGTCCAGAAGATGGTGCTGACTTGTGCTGGACTATGATTTAGAAACATAGAAAATAGGTGCAGGAGTAGGCCCTTCGAGCCTGCACCGCCATTCAATGAGTTCATGGCTGAACATGCAACTTCAGTACCCCACTCCTGCTTTCTCGCCATACTTCTTGATCCCCCTCGTAGTATGGACTACATCTAACTCCTTTTTGAATATATTTAGTGAATTGGCCTCAACAACTTTCTGTGGTAGAGAATTCCACAGGTTCACCACTCTCTGGGTGAAGAAGTTTCTCCTCATCTCGGTCCTAAATGGCTTACCCCTTATCCTTAGACTGTGACCCCTAATTCTGGACTTCCCCAACATTGGGAACCTTCTTCCTGCATCTAACCTGTCTAAACCCGTCAGAATTTTAAACGTTTGAGATCCCCTCATTCTTCTGAACTCCAGTGAATACAAGCCCAGTTGATCCAGTCTTTCTTGATATGTCAGTCCCGCCATCCCGGGAATCAGTCTGGTGAATGTTCGATGCACTGCCTCAATAGCAAGAATGTCCTTCCTCAAGGTAGGAGACCAAAACTGTACACAATACTCCAGGTGTGGCCTCACCAAGGCCCTGTACAACTGTAGCAACACCTCCCTGCCCCTGTACTCCAATCCCCTCGCTATGAAGGTCAACATGCCATTTGCTTTCTTAACTGTCTGCTTTACCTGCATGCCAACCTTCAATGACTGATGTACCATGACACCCAGGTCTCGTTGCACTTCCCTTTTTCCTAATCTGTCACCATTCAGATAATAGTCTGTCTCTCTGTTTTTACCACCAAAGTGGATAACCTCACATTTATCCACATTATACTTCATCTGCTATGCATTTGCCCACTCACCTAACCTGTCCAAGTCACTCTGCAGCCTCATAACGTCCTCCTCGCAGCTCACACTGCCACCCAACTTCGTGTCATCTGCAAATTTGGAGATGCTACATGTAATCCCCTCGTCTAAATCATTAATGTACAATGTAAACAGCTGGGGCCGCAGCACACACAACCTTGCGGTACCCCACTAGTCACTGCCTGCCATTCTGAAAAGTACCCATTTACTCCTACTCTTTGCTTCCTGTCTGACAACCAGTTCTCAATCCACGTCAGCACACTACCCCCAATCCCATGTGCTTTAACTTTGCACATTAATCTCTTGTGTGGGACCTTGTCGAAAGCCTTCTGAAAGTCCAAATATACCACATCAACTGGTTCTCCATTGTCCACTCTACTGGAAACATCCTCAAAAAATTCCAGAAGATTTGTCAAGCATGATTTCCCTTTCACAAATCCATGCTGACTTGGACCTATCATGTCACCTCTTTCCAAATGCGCTGCTATGACATCCTTAATAATTGATTCCATCATTTTACCCACTACTGAGGTCAGGCTGACCGGTCTATAATTCCCTGTTTTCTCTCTCCCTCCTTTTTTAAAAAGTGGGATTACATTGGCTACCCTCCACTCCATAGGAACTGATCCAGAGTCTATGGAATGTTGGAAAATGACTGTCAATGCATCCGCTATTTCCAAGGCCACCTCCTTAAGTACTCTGGGATGCAGACCATCAGGCTCTGGGGATTTATCGGCCTTAAATCCCATCAATTTCCCCAAGATAATTTCCTGACGAAGAAGGATTTCCCTCAGTTCCTCCTTCTTACTTGACCCTCTGACCCCTTTTATATCGGGAAGGTTGTTTGTGTCCTCCTTCGTGAATACCGAACCAAAGTACTTGTTCAATTGGTCTGCCATTTCTTTGTTCCCCGTTATGACTTCCCCTGATTCTGACTGCAGGGGACCTACGTTTGTCTTTACTAACCTTTTTCTCTTTACATATCTATAGAAGCTTTTGCAGTCCGTTTTAATGTTCCCTGCAAGCTTTCTCTCGTACTCTATTTTCCCTGCCCTAATCAAACCCTTTGTCCTCCTTTGCTGAGTTCTAAATTTCTCCCAGTCCTCTGGTTCGCTGCTATTTCTGGCCAATTTGTATGCCACTTCCTTGGCTTTAATACTATCCCTGATTTCCCTTGATAGCCACGGTTGAGCCACCTTCCCTTTTTTATTTTTACGCCAGACAGGGATGTACAATTGTTGTAGTTCATCCATGCTGTCTCTAAATGTCTGCCATTGCCCATCTACTGTCAACCCCTTAAGTATCATTCGCCAATCTATCCTAGCCAATTCACGCCTCATACCTTCAAAGTTGCCCTTCTTTAAGTTCTGGACCATGGTCTCTGAATTAACTGTTTCATTCTTCATCCTAATGTAGAATTCCACCATATTATGGTCACTCTTCCCCAAGGGGCCTCGCACAATGAGATTGCTAATTAATCCTCTCTCATTACACAACACCCAGTCTAAGATGGCCTCCCCCCTAGTTGGTTCCTTGACATATTGGTCTGGAAAACCATCCCTTATGCACTCCAGGAAATCCTCCTCCACCGTATTGCTTCCAGTTTGGTTAGCCCAATCTATATGCATATTAAAGTCACCCATGATGACTGCTGCACCTTTATTCCAGCTGGATTGTTTTTAAAATTGTAGCAACCTTAACATTTAACATCTAGAGTCTGAGAAGATGAGATAAGTAGTTTGAGAACACTATGATTGTTGATCAGTTATTGTTTGTTACATTGCTTGAATCCAGCTAATACTCAGCAGCCCAGTGTTGAATTATACCTCTTGGCATTGCTCATTATAATTAACATTGAATGTAACAGAGAATTTCAGAATGACTTCCAATTCAGAGGATGGGCAACACATTTTCATGCAAGTATATTTATCATCTGCACTGGAGATGTAAGGGGCTGAGTTCAAATATTTAACAAAAGAAACTAAAACACAAAAGAAAAATGCTGATCTTTTAAACTGGTGCATGTTTTGCATTCAATGGATTGCAGTCAACTACAGCCTTTCTATGCACTTTCCTGGCATGTACTTGGTTATTAAGAGCACTGTATAAAGCGCTCCTGATTTTTTTCATTCAGACTGACCTCAGTTCCCTTTCTCACATGATAGATCAATTGAAGCCTTTAATGTGGGTTGACATTACCATGGTTTTTTCAAATTTTTGAAAATGGACATGGTTGTACAAACAGCCAAATGAATGAGTAATCCACCATGGATGCCTTTGACACTGGCATTTCTCAATATTTTGCTTGGCAGGTTTTCATAACCAATTTTTTTGGTTTCCCAGTCGGTCTGCAAACTGAACTATTGGAGCTTTAAGAAATGCCAGCATCGTGTAAAACCCTGTACCAGTAATGTAATTGAAGTTCTGACGTGCTCTAAAGTTCATGTCAATGCCACTGTCTTTCTGCAAGTCATGGTTACTGTGCTAAGATGTGAAACCATGAAATCATTGTACCTATATAAATGCAAGTTGTTGTATTTAATAAAACCACTTAATTTCTAATTTTTTCTATGCAATTGACCCATGTTTTACAAAAATTAAGTGCTGTGAACCATAAAGTATGATGTGGAAAATGTTCTTGTCGAGTATTCTAAATTGGAGCTCATAAACTGCTTACTTCCTGCCATGTATTGACCCCATTTAGATTTTTCGCAGTAGAGATTACTTTCCTTCCATACATGACTTACTGACAAACCTTGAAAAAAGATTTTTCTCCTTTCTGTTGTTAAGACAAAGTAAAATGAAAGTATTTGTAAAGATAGATGAATTCATGGGACTAATAAATAAATGTTGCTGAATGAGTTTGTAAGTTCGTGGCTGTTTTTCTGTGGTAGTTAAGTGACCATTGGCGTAGTGTTGATTATTAAAATGATCGTGTTGTTCACAACGTTTACTGACCCTTTCCTGCTCGATTGGGAGTAAAATTCCTTTGGTGCATCATACCGTTCTAAGTATTGGAATTTTCAGATACTGTTCAAACTAAATGTTGGAAACTCACCCCATAAAGAAAAATTTAAAAATATTTCTGAATATGCTGAATATTTCATGGGAATGAACTTGGGTATGCTATGAAATGTAATACTAAACATAATCTATCTTGAATAATTTATGGTAGAAATCATGGGTGCATTTTGAAGACTAAAGAAAATTATTCGTACACTGTAGTAGTGACTTGTGGGATGCAAATCATATCCAACGGTCTTTGTATCATGTTACTGGCTTATCATAAACATGATAGACATCAATTTGCAATAGTTTTGAGCCTGTGATGTGTGTTGAGAGAACCATTGAGGTTTTTTATGTCTCGGGAAAGTTTTACACTACTGTGTTTCGAATTAGTAACTCAAATCTCACTTCAGCTAATTTTCCCCATCCTCTCACCCCAGATTAGCAAGAGTTGAAATGTAAATAACTATGGAAAGAATGCCCTTAATATAATTAAAAGGGGATATGATTTCTGATTGAAGCAGACTTCCATTTACTGTAATGGGGTGTATTGGGTACTACCAAACACATAATTAAGAGCATCACAAGAAATATAGAGGAACGTATTTGCATTGCTCAAACTAATTTGAATTAATGTACATTTGAATATGTTACCACTGAAAATGTTTTAACGACGGCAACAGAGCCATGCATTTATATAGCACCTTGAACGTGGTAAAGCTTCCCAAAGCGCTTCACAGGAACGTTATCCAATAAAATTTGACACTGAGCCACATGAGATATTGGGACAGGTGACTAAAAGCTTTGTCCAAGAGGTAGGTTTTAAGGAGCGTCTTAAAGGAGGAAAGGGAGGTAGAGAAGCGGAGAGTTTAAGGGAAGGAATTCCAGACTAGTGAGAAAGTGAGCAACCTACCGAATAATATGGCTATGTTGCATCGTGATAACTAACTTTTTCAAGCCTTTCCATAACATTGGGACTGGATTTTGTGGAGTGATGAACTGTTTTCAAGAAACAGAAATCTCAATACAATGCCTACCTTTTTAATTGTTTATTTGTTAAATCTGGATCACATCTCTTGCATCTGTGGTATGAAATAAAACAACTTGATAATGAGCCATGTATGTTCAACAGAAACGGAGCAGCTAAGATCCAATAATGCCACTAAAATAGATAGTAGGAAAGTAGTAACATAGAAATATTGGACTTCAAAACTCTTGAAGGAATGCAAAATTAGTGACCGTATTAAAAATATAATTGGAACACTGGTTGGGAAACCTAAATGATAAAAGTGAGAAGTATTTAAGGGGAGTGGTGAAGTTACAAAGTTAACTCTAGTTTAAATAAGAGAATTTAATGGCATTGAAAGCCATGAATGTTACATGGATGTGAAGAGAAGTATTTGGGGTGAGCAGAAGGATGTTAAAATGCACAAGAAATTTGGTACTGGCAGAAATGAAACATAGAAACATAGAAAATAGGTGCAGGAGTAGGCCATCGGCCCTTTGAGCCTGCACCACCATTCAATAAGATAATGGCTGATCATTCCCTCAGTACCCCTTTCCTGCTTTCTCTCCATACCCCTTGATCCCCTGAGCCGTAAGAGCCATATTTAACTCCCTCTTGAATATATCCAATGAACTGGCATCGACAACTCTCTGCAGTTGGGAATTCCACAGGTTAACAACTCTGAGTGAAGAACTTTCTCCTCATCTCAGTCCTAAATGGTCTACACCTTATCCTAAGACTGTGTCCCCTGGTTCTGGACTTCCCCATCATTGGGAACATTCTTTCCGCATCTAACCTGTCCAGTCCCGTCAGAATCTTGTAAGTTTCGATGCAATCCCCTTTTATCCTTCTAAACTCCAGTGTATAAAGACCCAGGTGATCCAGTCTCTCCTCATATGTCAGTCCTGCCATCCGGGAATCAGTCTGGTGAACCTTCGCTGCACTCCCTCAATAGCAAGAACATCCTTCTTCAGATTTGGAGACCAAAACTGAACACAATATTCCAGGTGGGGCCTCACCAAGGTCCTGCACAACTGCAGTAAGACCTCCCTGCTCCTATACTCAAATCCCCTAGTTATGAAGGCCAACATACCATTTGCCACCTTCACCGCCTGCTGTACCTGCATGCCAACTTTCAATGACTGATGAACCATGACACCCAGGTTTCGTTGCACTTCCCCCTTTCCAAATCTGCCGCCATTCAGATAATAATCTGCCTTTGTATTTTTGCCCACGAAGTGGATAACCTCACATTTATCCACATTATACGGCTTCTGTCATGCATTTGCCCACTCACCTAACCTGTCCAAGTCACCCTGCAGCCTTTTAGCGTCCTCCTCACAGCTCACACTGCCACCCAGTTTAGTGTCATCTGCAAACTTGGGAGATATTACACTCAATTCCTTCATCTAAATCATTAATGTATATTCTAAAGAGCTGGGGTCCCAGCACTGAACCTTGCGGCACTCCACTAATCACTGCCTGCCATTCTGAAAAGGGCCCGTTTATCCCGACTCTCTGTTTCCTGTCTGCCAACCAGTTCTCTCTCCAAGTAATATGTTGGCTTTGAGGTACATTGTTGGCTAATTAACAGAGAACAGAGAGTCGGGATAAACGGGTCATTTTCAGGTTGGCAAACTGTAACTTGTGGGGTGCCGCTGGGACCTCAACTATTTACAATCGAAAGTAACGACTTGGAGGAAGGGACTGAGTGTAATGTAACCAAGTTTGCTGACGATACAAAAATGGGAAGAAAAGCAATGTGTGAGGAGGACACACAAAATCTGCAAAACGACATGGACAGGTTAAGTGAGTGGGCAAAAATTTGGCAGATGGAGTATAATGTTGGAAAGTGTGAGGTCATGCACTTTGGCAGAAAAAAATCAAAGAGCAAGTTATTATTTAAATGGAGAAAGATTGCAAAGTGCCGCGGGACTTGGGGGTACATGGTGCATGAAACAAAAAAGGATAGTATGCAGGTACAGCAAGTGATCAGGAAGGCCAATGATATCTTGGCATTTATTGCAAAGGGGATGGAGTATAAAGGCAGGGCAATCTTACTACAGTTATACAGGGTATTGGTGAGGCCACACCTGGAATACTGTGCAATTTTGGTTTCCATATTTACGAAAGGATATACTTGCTTTGGAGGCAGTTCTGAGAAGGTTCACAAGGCTGATTCCAGGAATGAGGGGGTTAACTTATGAAGAAAGGTTGAGTAGGTTGGGCCTCTACTCACTGGAAGTCAGAAGAATGAGAGGTGATCTTATCAAAACGTATAAGATTATGAGGGGGCTTGACAAGGTGGATGCAGAGGATATTTCCACTGATAGGGGAGACTAGAACTAGAGGGCACGATCTTAGAATAAGGGGCTGCCCATTTAAAACCGAGATGAGGAGAAATTTTGTCTCTGAGGGTTGTAAATCTGTCGCATTCACTGCTCAGAGCTGTGGAAGCTGGGACATTGAGTAAATTTAAGACAGAAATAGATAGTTTCTTAAACGATAAGGAGATAAGAGGTTATGGGGAGTGGGCAGGGACGTGGAGCTGAGTTTATGATCAGATCAGCCACTATCTTATTGAATGGTGGAGCAGGCTCGAGGGGCTGTATGGCCTATTCCTGTTTCTATTTCTTATGTTCTTATTACAGTGAGCAAAATCAAGCTAAATATGGTAGGGAAGCATTCAACAATGTAACTTAAGCTTTTACAATTGGGGGGGAATTAATTTAAATGATTCAGGCAAGCTATAATTCTGGACTCGGGAGAGAGTTGTTAACTGAGGTGTGTGATTTTGTTTGCAACTGGATGAATTTAGCTCACTAACATGTTGAAAGTTTGTAGTTACCCAGGTGAGCATGTGCAACTATACCAGTTGAATGAAGCAACATTTGTGGAGTTTCTAGTGGGTGTGAAGGTGTGAGGAGGGTGGGTGTACTGTGAAACTGGTTTTTCAAAAATGTTTTTCTATTTGTATCGATTAAACTAGTAAAGATTCAGATACTCCCTTATTTCTAATGGAACTGAATAAGCCTGACCGTTACTACATGGTTATCAACTATTCGTTGGAGAGGTGGGAGTTCCGGGGATCGGAGAGGCCTATAAAGGCCAGTGAGACCAGGAGCAGCGCGAGTCCGTTGGAGAGGCGGGAGTTCCGGGGATTGGAGAGGCCTATAAAGGCCAGTGAGACCAGGAGCAGCGCGAGTCCGTTGGAGAGGTGTGCTTGTGCAGCTACAGGGAGAAGGCAAAAAAGAAGTTGAAAGAAACAAAGGTGACGTCACAGCCAAGGGGGTAAGTGATTGGCTGGTGATTGGTGAGTAGTTTTTCTTTTTTTCTTCTGTAATAGTGAGTAAACTTCAGCATTGTTGTTGCCAATTTAAGTTAATCTCCGGGTTAAGTCATGACAGGAGAGCTCGGTCACGTGATATGCTCCTCCTGTACCATGTGGGAACTCGGGGACACTTCCGGTGAACCCGACGACTACGTGTGCGGGAAGTGTATCCGCCTCCAGCTCCTGACGGACCGCGTTGCGGAATTGGAGCTGAGGGTGGATTCATTCTGGAGCATCCACGATGCTGAGAACGACGTGAGTAGCACGTGTAGCGAGTTGGTCTTACCACAGGAGAAGGGTCCACAGCCAGATAGGGAATGGAAGACCAGCAGGAAGAGCAGTGCAAGGAAGGTAGTGCAGGGGTCCCCTGGGGTCATCCCCCTGCAAAACAGATACACTGCTTTGAGTACTGTTGGGGGGGGGGGGGGGGGGGGGATGACTCATCAGGGGAGGGTAGCAGCAGCAGCCAAGTTCATGGCACCGTGGCTGGCTCTGTTGCACAGGAGGGCAGGAAAAAGAGTGGGAGAGCGAGAGCGATAGTGATAGGGGATTCAATTGTGAGGGGAATAGATAGGCGTTTCTGCGGCCGCAACCGAGACTCCAGGATGGTATATTGCCTCCCTTGTGCAAGGGTCTAGGATGTCTCGGAGCGGGTGCAGGACATTCTAAAAAGGGAAGGAGAACAGCCAGTTGTCATGGTGCACATTGGTACCAACGACATAGGTTTTTAAAAAAAAAAAAGGGATGAGGTCCTACAAAACAAATTTAAGGAGCGAGGAGCTAAATTTAAAAAGTAGGACCTCAAAAGTAGTAATCTCAGGATTGCTACCAGTGCCACGTGCTAGTCAGAGTAGAAATCGCAGGATAGCGCAGATGAATACGTGGCTTGAGCAGTAGTGCAGCAGGGAGGGATTCAAATTCCTGGGGCATTGGAACCGGTTCTGGGGGAGGTGGGACCAGTACAAACCGGACGGTCTTCACCTTGGCAGGACCGGAACCAATGTCCGAGGAGGAGTGTTTGCTAGTGCTGTTGGGGAGGAGTTAAACTAATATGGCAGGGGGATGGGAACCAATGCAGGGAGACAGAGGGAAACAAAAAGGAGACAAAAGCAAAAGACAGAACTGAGATGAGGAAAAGTGGAGGGCAGAGAAACCCAAGGCAAAGAACAAAAAGGGCCACTGTACAGCAAAATTCTAAAAGGACAAAGGGTGTTAAAAAAACAAGCCTGAAGGCTTTGTGTCTTAATGCAAGGAGTATCCCTAATAAGGTGGATGAATTAACTGTGCAAATAGATGTTAACAAATATGATGTGATCGGGATTACGGAGACGTGGCTCCAGGATGATCAGTGCTGAGAACTCAACATCCAGGGGTACTCAACATTCAGGAAGGATAGAATAAAAGGAAAAGTGGGTGGGGTAGCATTGTTGGTTAAAGAGGAGATTAATGCATTGGTTAGGAAGGACATTAGCTTGGATGATGTGGAATCTATATGGGTAGAGCTGCAGAACAGCAAAGGGCAAAAAACGTTAGTGGGAGTTGTGTACAGACCTCCAAACAGTAGTAGTGATGTTGGGGAGGGCATCAAACAGGAAATTAGGGGTGCATGCAACAAAGGTGCAGCAGTTATAATGGGTGACTTTAACATGCACATAGATTGGGCTAGCCAAACTGGAAGCAATACGGTGGAGGAGGATTTCCTGGAGTGCATAAGGGATGGTTTTCTAGACCAATATGTCGAGAAACCAACTTGGGGGGATTCCATCTTAGACTTGGTGTTGTGTAATGAGAGAGGATTAATTAGCAATCTCGTTGTGCGAGGCCCCTTGGGGAAGAGTGTCCATAATATGGTGGAATTCTGCATTAGGATGGAGAATGAAACAGTTAATTCAGAGACCATGGTCCAGAACTTAAAGAAGGGTAACTTTGAAGGTATGAGGCGTGAATTGGCTAGGATAGATTGGCGAATGATACTTAAGGGGTTGACTGTGGATGGGCAATGGCAGACATTTAGAGACCGCATGGATGAACTACAACAATTGTACATTCCTGTCTGACGTAAAAATAAAAAAGGGAAGGTGGCTCAACCGTGGCTATCAAGGGAAATCAGGGATAGCATTAAAGCCAAGGAAGTGGCATACAAATTGGCCAGAAATAGCAGCGAACCCGGGGACTGGGAGAAATTTAGAACTCAGCAGAGGAGGACAAAGGTTTTGATTAGGGCAGGGAAAATGGAGTACGAGAAGAAGCTTGCAGGGAACATTAAGACGGATTGCAAAAGTTTCTATAGATATGTAAAGAGAAAAAGGTTAGTAAAGACAAACGTAGGTCCCCTGCAGTCAGAATCAGGGGAAGTCATAACGGTGAACAAAGAAATGGCAGACCAATTGAACAAGTACTTTGGTTCGGTATTCACTAAGGAGGACAAAACAACCTTCCGGATATAAAAGGGGTCAGAGGGTCTAGTAAGGAGGAGGAACTGAGGGAAATCCTTCTTAGTCGGGAAATTGTATTGGGGAAATTGATGGGATTGAAGGCCGATAAATTCCATGGCCTGATGGACTGCATCCCAGAGTACTTAAGGAGGTGGCCTTGGAAATAGCGGATGCATTGACAGTCATTTTCCAACATTCCATTGACTCTGGATCCGTTCCTATCGAGTGGAGGGTAGCCAATGTAATCCCACTTTTTTAAAAAAGGAGGGAGAGAGAAAACAGGGAATTATAGACCGGTCAGCCTGGCCTCAGTCGTGGGTAAAATGATGGAATCAATTATTAAGGATGTCATAGCAGCGCATTTGGAAAGAGGTGACATGATGGGTCCAAGTCAGCATGGATTTGTGAAAGGGAAATCATGCTTGACAAATCTTCTGGAATTTTTTGAGGATGTTTCCAGTAGAGTGGACTTTGGAGAACCAGTTGATGTGGTATATTTGGACTTTCAGAAGGCTTTCGACAAGGTCCCACACAAGACATTAATGTGCAAAGTTAAAGCACATGGGATTGGGGGTAGTGTGCTGACATGGATTGAGAACTGGTTGTCAGACAGGAAGCAAAGAGTAGGAGTAAATGGGGACTTTTCAGAATGGCAGGCAGTGACTAGTGGGGTACCGCAAGGTTCTGTGCTGGGGCCCCAGCTGTTTACACTGTACATTAATGATTTAGACGAGGGGATGAAATGTAGTATCTCCAAATTTGCGGATGACACTAAGTTGGGTGGCAGTGTGAGCTGCGAGGAGGATGCTATGAGGCTGCAGAGTGACTTGGATAGGTTAGGTGAGCGGGCAAATGCATGGCAGATGAAGTATAATGTGGATAAATGTGAGGTTATCCACTTTGGTGGTCAAAACAGAGAGACAGACTATTATCTCTGGTGACAGATTAGGAAAAGGAGAGGTGCAACGAGACCTGGGTGTCATGGTACATCAGTAATTGAAGGTTGGCATGCAGGTACAGCAGGCGGTTAAGAAAGCAAATGGCATGTTGGCCTTCAGAGCGAGGGGATTTGAGTACAGGGGCAGGGAGGTGTTGCTACAGTTGTACAGGGCCTTGGTGAGGCCACACCTGGAGTATTGTGTACAGTTTTGGTCTCCTAACTTGAGAAAGGACATTCTTGCTATTGAGGGAGTGCAGCGAAGGTTCACCAGACTGATTCCCGGGATGGTGGGACTGACCTATCAAGAAAGACTGGATCAACTGGGCTTGTATTCACTGGAGTTCAGAAGAATGAGGGGGGATCTCATAGAAACGTTTAAAATTCTGATGGGTTTAGACAGGTTGGATGCAGGAAGAATGTTCCCAATGTTGGGGAAGTCCAGAACTAGGGGTTACAGTCAAAGGATAAGGGGTAAGCCATTTAGGACCGAGATGAGGAGAAACTTCTTCACCCAGAGAGTGGTGAACCTGTGGAATTCTCTACCACAGAAAGTTGTTGAGGCCAATTCACTAAATATATTCAAAAGGGAGTTAGATGAAGTCCTTACTACTAGGGGGAATCAAGGGGTATGGCGAGAAAGCAGGAACGGGGTACTGAAGTTGCATGTTCAGCCATGAACTTATTGAATGGCGGTGCAGGCTAGAAGGGCCGAATGGCCTACTCCTGCACCTATTTTTCTATGTTTCTATGTTTCTATTTGTAGCTGAAAATTTAGTTCCATCTTTGGTAGGCTGCAACGGTAATTTTATACTCATTTTGAAGTCTTACATTCTGCCATGAATTTTATACCCGAGACTAATTGGGAAGTCGAAAAGTAAACTTGGTTTGACGCATAAGAGTTTCTCTGCAGTACAGATTAAGGAGTTGGAAGCAGAAAAATTGCGTGCCAAACTGTGCTTCTTCAAAGTTTGCATGGTGACCAGTTTGTCCTTCTACACCTCTGCATAGCAAAATAGAAGCATCTCCCTGGAACTAAAATTACTGAAGGGTACTTGAAAGGTAACATTATACCTTGATGTTGTCATTCTAAATAACCTTTGTAAAATCACTTCAAGCACTTAAAGCCATCACACCTCCACTTCATATCTTAGCATGTTGAATCGTGTGTTTACTGTGCTGTTACTGATGGCAGGCTTTTTTCAAAAGGTCCAAGACCCAATAAAGCCCCTATTTAAGAAAGGAGGGTGACAGAAAGCAGGAAATTATAGACTAGTTAGCCTAATATCTGTCATTGGGAAAATGCTGGAGTCCATTATTAAGGAAGTAGTAGAAGGACATTTAGAAAATCATAATAGTCAAGCAGAGTCAGCATAGTTTTATGAAAGGGAAATCATGTTAAATTTGCTGGAGTTCTTTGAGGATGTCATGAATGGGGTGGATCAAGGGGAACCAATAGATTGGATTTCTGGAAGGCATTGGATAAAGTGCCACATTAAAAGGTTACTGCACAAGATAAGAGCTCACTGTGTTGGGGGTAATATATTAGCATGGATAGAGAATTGGCTAACTAACCAAAAACAGAGATTTGGGATAAACAGGTCATTTTCAGGTTGGCAAACTGTAACTCGTGGGGTGCCATAGGGATCAGTGCTGGGGCCTCAACTATTTACAATCTATATTCATGACTTGGATGAAGGGACTGAGTGTACTGTAGCCAAATTTGCTGATACAAAGATAGGTGGGAAAACCAAGTTGTGAGGAGGACGCAAAGAATCTGCAAAGGGATATAGACAGGCTAAGTGAGTGGGGAAAAATTTGGCAGATGGAGTATAATGTGGGAAAATATGAGGTTATCCACTTTTTGGTAGGAAAAATAAAAAAGCAAATTATTATTTAAACGGAGAGAGATTACAAAATGCTGCAGTACAGAGAAATCTTGGGGTCCTTGTACACGAAACACAAAATATTAGTATGCAGCTACAGCAAGTAACCAGGAAGGCAAATGGAATGTTGCAGGGGGATGGAGTATAAAAGAAGGGAGGTCCGCTACAACTGCACAGGTCATTGGTGAGGCCACACCTAGAGTGCTGCATACAGTTTTGGTCTCCTTATTTAAGGAAGGATACACTTGCATTGGAGACAGTTCAGAGAAGGTTCACGAGATTGATTCCGGAGATGAAAGGTTGAGCAGGTTGGGCCTATACTCATTGGAGTTTAGAAGAATGAGAGGTGATCTTACTGAAGCGTATAAGATTCTGAGGAGGCTTGATAGGGTAGATGCAGAGAGGACGTTTCCCCTCGTGGGGGAATCTAGAACGAGAGGGCATAGTTTCAGAATAAGCGATCGCCCGTTTAAAACGGAGATGAGGAGGAATTTCCTCTGAGGGTTGTGAATCTTTGGATTTCTCTACCCCAGAGTGCTATGGAGGCTGGGTCATTGAATATTTACATATACAGACTTCTGAACGATAAGGCAGTCAATGGTTATGGGGAGTGGGCAGGGAAGTGGAGTTGAGTCCATGATCAGACCAGCCATGATCTTATTGAACAGCGGAGCAGGCTCGGGGGGCCAAATGGCTGGCTCCTGCTCGTATTTCTTATGTTCCTTCTGTATAAGGAGGTACTTTCATGGAATTGCCAATGACTCAAGCCAGTTTCAGTGAGTAGCTGAACCAACCAAGATACCCCCCAGGCTTAAATTCTAGGCTGTTGAGTGGAACCAAAAAGAGCATCAGAATCCCTGAGCAAAGATGGTTAAAAATCTGCCAACACCTTTGTAAAGAAGCCCTGCTGTGTGAATGTAGACGCCTGTCAAGGGCAGGATTGGAGTTAGCTGTGATTAAATAGTCTGCCAGTGCTTGCAGTCAATGCCCACACATGAATAAATGCTGCTTCATTTCTTACTGTTTGCAGGTGGAGCTTCATCCAAAATGTCTATCTAAAACTGTCCCCCGCCTCTCGCGGTCTAATGATGCTCAGGTTATGGCTGCAACCTTACTTTTCAGAAGTTGAATCCAGAGTCTATGGGGTCAAGTTTCAGCCTGAGTTGCTCCTATTTTTTTTTGAGCAACTGGTTTAGAATGGAGTATCTTAGAAATTGCAATTCTCGGCATTTAGTTTGCTCCAGTTCTAGTCAGTTCGAACAGTTTCAGTTTAGAACAGATTTTTTTTTTCAAAAGGGGCGTGTCCGGCCACTTACTCCTGTTTTGAAAGTTTAGGCAGTGAAAACTTACTCCAAACTAACTTAGAATGGAGTAAGTGCAGATTTTTGTACGCTCAGAAAAACCTTGTCTACACTTTACAAATCAGGCGTAGGGAACGAGGGAGGGGGGGGGAGTGGCGGGAAGGGAAGTAATTAAATTCTATAAGCATTCAACAGTTTTACTTATACCAATAAAGAGCCATCCTGAATAAAAAAATTATAAACAAAGCAAAGACAAAGTATTGAATATTCCTACCTGAGAAGCAGCAGCAGCCGCCTTCGAGCTGCGGTGCTTCAGGCAGGCCTTCCTTCCATGTAGGAGACGGGCGGCGTCAGTGGCTCGACGGTAGACGAAGACACAGCAAGCAAGCTGCCTTCGAGCTGGGAGGGAAGCTGAGGCCAATCGGCCACGGGATAGGGGCGGCAGCAGTGGCTCGATGGCGGCCGAAGACACAGCAAGCCGCCTTCGAGCTAGGAGAGATACTGAAGCCATTAGGCCAGGGAGAGGCAGCCAGATAGCCAGTTTGAAACTTAAATTCGCAGAACGGATGCTGCATTGTCAACACCACGGATTATACAATGGTTCGCCATCAATTCACTGCATAGGAGAGAATTGATTAGAGCTCACGGCACCAGGAACGTCATAGCCCGCAGGTTGATGGGCAGGAGACCTTACCCACGTCGACAATATCGAGCCAGGCGCTCGTACCTGGACATGAGCGAGGCTGATTGTGTCAAAAGGCTGCGTTTCCGCAGAGAAGTTGTCGCTGAGATCTGTGATATGCTGAAAGCAGATTTGCAGCCCAGAAGCAGAACGCCAACTACCTTGTCTGTTGAAGTGAAGGTAACAGCTTCACTTTCTTTCTATGTCTCGGGATCGTTTCAGGCTACAACTGGAGATGTGTGCGCCATCTCTCAACGTGCAATACATGCCTGCGTTTACCAAGTCACGGCTGCACTGTATGCGCGGAGGAATTACTTCATCAATTTCCCAATGACCGCACAAGCGATCCATGAGAGCGCTGTGGGCTTCTTCAGGATTGCCGGCTTCCCAAAAGGTACAGGGCTGCATTGATTGTACCCACATAGCCTTGCGAGCACCTGTGGAGGATTCCGAGCAGTATAGGAATAGAAAAGGTTTCCACTCCATCAATGTGCAGCTCGTATGTGACGACAAGCAGCGCATCATGTCAGTCGATGCGAGATACCCTGGCAGCACCCATGATGCATTCATCCTACGCGACAGCGTTATATCTGACATTTTTGAGCAGAGGGCAGAGCTGGCTGCTGGGAGACAAAGGGTACGGCCTGACCACCTGCCTCATGACGCCCCTACGCATGACACGGACAGAAGCTGACTGTCAATACAACATGGCGCACATTGCGACGCGCAGCATCATTGAGGGGACCATTGGCATATTGAAACAGCAATTCCGATGCCTGGACCATTCCGGAGGCCACTTGCAAATACTCTTCTCAGATTGTCGGTCACTTCACTGTTGTGTGCTGCATGCTCCATAACTTAGCCACCATGAGGCAGCAGGAGCTGGTAGTGGAACCAGAAGACCCACGTGAGGGTCCAGTGCATGATAGTATTACGGAAGAGCAGGATGTGGATGATGACGACGATCAGGAAAGCATACAAGTGACTGATGCCAGAGCACGAGGTCAGAGGTGGGCTGTCCATCGTGCTCCTTTAACGATTGCTCGAGCTCTGCGCCAGCAGCTCATCCGTGAACGCTTCAATTACTGATGCCTGTGGGCTCTGCAACCACTGTTATGCATGGACATGTTTATTCTTTGCAGTTGTTCCTACGCTGAGTTGTGTTAATGGAAGATGAATCAGTTCATGAAAAAATATTTTATTGAAAAGTTAACGTCACTGTAATAAAATATTTGTTGTATCAAACTTTACTTTTTAATATGACTCTTGAAGATCACTTAAAAACTTGTAAAGTTACAAAACAATTTTAATGTGAAAAATCTTGCACTCAAGATCACTTAAATTTCAGGATCACTTTTTAGGTGCAAAATTAAATAAGTTACAAAAAGTGAGAGCATTTACACTATAAGATCACTTAAAAACCCTAAGATCACTTATAAATTGTAAAGTTACAAAACAATTTCAATTTGAAAAACGCTACTACAACTACAAGAACAAAAGCAGCAAAGAAAGGCTGCAACCATCTCTCATCCACATCTCAGTGAATATTCACTTCTTCATGGGGGTGTCATTTGATTGGCCGGGCTGTGTGCCCTTATTGCAGCAGCTACCTCACCCATGCCCTCCCTGATGGCCTGTGCCGTCGATTGCATTCCCTTGGACATTCCCTCCCTAAGTTCCCATGTCATTACTGCTATTTCTCCCGTCAGGACTGTCACCTCTTCACTCATCGGTGGCGTCAGCGCAGTGGACGATCGGGTAAGCTCGTTGGTCTCCATACCCAATGCCACAACCTGAGCTGCATCTGTTGCACGCTGCATCTCAGGAGAGAGTGTCTCCAATCTCCTCTCTGCCTGGGTCTGCCTCGTGGCACCACTACACTGGGAGGTGCGGGCACGGACAGTGGGACGCTCTGTATTCCAGATGGCAGTACGAGAGAGGGAGGCACGGACTGGGATGGTGGGGCGCTATGTGTTCCAGACGACAGCACTCGAGTGCGAGACGTGGGCTGGGATGGTGGTTGAATGGGTGTAAACTGCTCCATGATATCACCAGCACCACTGGGACCCGCAACGTCGGAATCAAAACCATGGAAGGTGAAACCAGAACCTATGCTAGGGGTTGAAACTCTGATGTCCCTTAATGAGGGTTCATAAACATTAATTTGGAAGCTCCCCCCTGCAGATATTTCAGTCATCACTGCCATCATCCAGTCTGGATCATCCGCATCTGGTTGTACTGGTTCTCTTTTTGTATCTTCAGGATCCTCGGTTGGCAGCAGCAGCAGCATCATCATGTTCTGCAAAATACATCAGAACAGTCAAATGTTTAACAGCAAAGGAGGGGGCAGGATGGGTGGCATGAGTACTCACACATAGCAGGCCAGGCAGCAGGTTGATTTGAAGGGGCACGATGCATTTTCAGGACTTGCCCTCTTCCTCGCATGCGGGCCCAGCTTGTGCTGTACTGATTGCTTTTCTCCATGTACAACTCATCATAGCAGCTACCCTCTGTTCCAAGGGTGTCAGTGGATGCAGATTGAGTGTGCCTCCTCCTGTTCGAGTTGCTTCCCTTTTTCTGTGGGCCAACTTCTTCTGCAACAGGTAAAATATAACTTTTTACAGAGTGCGTCTTTCTGCAGGGTGGGACATCCAGATAGTCACATTACAATTACGATTACATTAAAAATGGAAAACATTACTTACACTAACTACTTGACCAAGGTCGTGCCATTTCTTTTTACACTGACTTCCAGATCTCATGGTATGCACCACTGCGCAGTAATCTTCTGCAACTTGGTTCCAGCATTTCTTCATTTCTTTAGGTGGCACTTTTATTCGACCTCTGTTGCTGGTATCTAGCTCCTGCCATCTCTGCTCAATGATGTTGACTAATATCTCCACTTCCTCATGCAAGAAATTCTTTGTTCTTGGTGGACGTTGTTCCATTGCTGTATTGAATTGACACTCTGATTTTTCAAAACACAGTCCTTATTTTGCATGCACCTATGCGGCACTTGTTCTGGAAGTTTAGCAGTGAAAAGCAGCACTCACTGATTTCAGCAGGTGATTTCTTCAACAGTGCTGCTAAAAGCTCTCATTCAGACACCAAAAAGTCACCAAAATTGAATCCCAAGCCTTTCCATGGGTTCAACAGACAAATGAACACTTTTCTTTAAGTCCCTTTAAAAATGGCCGAGTGCCAATGTTTATGGGCTACTGCATGTGCGCGCGCTCCAACGTGCATGCGCAAGGCTGCCGGCATGACGTCTCCTTTAAATTAGCCCCGCCCCCCCACCACTTGTAGAATCGACGCGACTCTGTGGCCCCGCCTTCTGCTGTTGTGTGCGCGCCGCGCCGAGCTCCCAGGGACCTGCAGGGAGCCGGAGAATCTGGAGGTATTTTTCTGACGCACTTTTAGGCGCAAAAAACGGGCGTCCAGGTCGGGACTGCGCCGTTCTAGGTGCGGCCCGAAACTTCACCCCATTGTATTAACTTATTCAAATATTCACCCATTGGCATTCAAGATAACTCTGTTTTCTTTAGTGATAAAACCTTGAGTAAACACACTTTTACTAACTACCTTGCTAATGGGCGATCCAGTACAATTGGTAGACCACTGTACTGCTGGGAAAGGTCAAATTGTATTCCACTTGGTCTATTGCCCTTGGTCCATGAAGTAACAATCACATGGAGGAATTCCTCACACTTTGATCAAAAATACCGTTTTCAAAGAAAAGATTTCTGCTGAATTGGTCTTTTAATATCAATGATTACTGTAATGACCTTTTTTGCGTTACAATATCGAATTGAGTAAATAGGGGAGGAAAGAAGTTAATGATTTATTTTTATTCTTTCAAAATTAGCCCTCTTTGGACTGAGCACTCCTCTGGGATTGGCTCTCTTTGCTCTGTATTCAAAGGAACAGTGTATTGAGTTATTTCCCACTTGGGTGTTGTTCACCCAGCAAGCATACTGTTGAACAATGAGTTAGTTTGTTACAAATGTACAAATACAGCATAGGAGCTGGAAAAGATGCATATACAAGTGTTACTCGAGATGTTGTTGCTGTGACTTTTACCCCCTGGTTTGATGATGTATCTATCCCGGAATATAGGGAGACTATGTATCGATCTTAGAATATAGGGAGGATAAATTTCAAAGGAAGAACAAGATGATAGGTAATATCTCATAGGGAAGTAGGTATTGCTTTGGACTGAAAAGGAGAGCAAAACATTAGGATGTGTTAACTTGGGAATTGCTTCAGATTTACAAAAGTTTAAACAAACTATGTATTTGGTTTATTAACTTCTATCAAATTACCCTATGTATTCATAATTTTAGTTTGCAGTACCTGTTGAACAAGTGTCGTTGTCCAGCCCATGTACCTGAGTGATAAAATACTCCTTGTCTATTTGCCATCTCTTGGGAACTGCTCTGTGAGAGCTTGTAGTTTGTGTATGGCAGTGTTGTGTTTTAATTCCCCGGCACTTTGATGCAATTTGTAAATTGGTTGTTTTTATGGGGCGGTTCATTGGAATTTTTTTCGAGTTTTAGTTTTAATTGTTAACACTGTATTTAAATTTTGCAAGTATGTTTTTACACAAAAATAATCTAACTGAATGTTGTTTTATACTTTGTTGCATGTTTTTTTAAAACCATCAAGCTTCAGAAGTCATAGATTAGGACAGGAAGAGGAGTTGTGACTGGAGTTCAATACTTGATAAGTGCTACTGCCGCTTGTTGATAGCACAGAATGTTTATGAAGGGAAACAATTCCTAGATATGGGCGAGTGTTTTAATGGAGGTACAGTGAAGTAATCCATTGGGAAATGATTATTCTGTTACGAGCAGTCACCTGACAGACAAGCCAGTATACCAGAGCATTGTACAGACATGGTAATATCCCAGCAAGAATTGGGTTTGGTAGAATTAAAATTTAGAGATTCATTCCAGGTTAGAGACTCTGATTTGATGCAATGGCTGCAGTGAAGAATGTACTGGAGGTTGCAGATAGTCTTCAGCTAACACTGAATTCGCAGCAGACTGCAGAAGAACGGAGGCTGACAGATAGTAACAATGGAAGTGAACAGCAATTGATCGGGTATGTTTCAGCTCGCAAATGTTAGTATTGTGATTACGTTAAAGATAATGGCCTGGAGTTTCTGCTCAGTTGCACTGTTTTCTTGGTGAAAATCAGCATAACCGGCGCAAAAGATTTTGGAATTTCAAGCGGTTATTGCATTCAGCGCAACTCTAGTTTCTGTGATCTTTGGCGCAAGTTTTTAAAAAATCACGCGAGAAGCAGGCCCGCCCACAAAACTGGTCATGCTTCCAGGATGAATTGGCACCATTTGGACTTTCCACGTTACGCTGGTTTGTAGGCCTTCGAGGAGGCTCTTAAAAAATTAAGCTGGTTCTTTTGGGTGCAAGACCATGAAGAGGAATGTTTTAAAGGCTTTTGAATATAATTGTTTTCAAGTTACTAAGAAACCGACTACTACACCCCAATATAACTAGGAAATGGTTCTGTATATTTTTTTAAATGTCAGTTTCAGTCATTTAATATTGGGTTACTCTCGGGTGGTGGATTGACACTGATTAAAAATGCTTTTTTTGTGGTAAACCCATTTTCAGCTGTAATAATCAAACTGCATCAAGTTATCACTCTTAAATATATCACAGAATAAAAATACATTTTAAAATGCTGCCTGATTGCACTGGTTGATGGCAGATTTTACGTTTGTCAATCTGCAAATGAACTTGAGCGGAAACTCGAAGGGGGAAAAAACACTTTTCAAAATGGGGGCAATATTGGGCACAAGTTCACCCGTTTAGTCGATTGCACCCAGAGCAAAAGCTCTAGCCCAACTTTTTAAACACATACTTTGCGCTAGTATTTCCAGAATCTTTCCAAAATATGGTGAGTATTCCTTCAAAATGCTTCGTTTTACTTGAGCCATTACTTTTTGAAGAATGTACATTGATCAAGAAATGTTTTGGGACTTTTGTGAATTTCTCTCACAGGCATACACAATCAATATTTAGTTCTGTAAAGACACTGTCAAAGTAACCAGTGAGAAACGCATGACTCGTTCAGGAATACATTAATAGTGCGAGGTTTAATGAGTTTTAAAGAAAAATCTAATACTTTTGTTTTGCAATTATAAGGTTTTATGTTCCATAACTTAAGATATGCACAAGTTATTTATATTTTATCTAACTCAATTTATTGTAAAAAAAACCCCAGCCTGATTCACCCTAAAATTGTCAAGATAGCTGATTTAGATTCTGGACTTCAAATCACTGATTAATTCACATCATGCACTTGCTTGAGTGTTACAGTAACTTGTATTTTTATTGTTTAGTTGTTTTGACTTCACTGCCAAAGTTACTGAAAAAAAATGTTGGCAGAAAAAGCCGAAGTATGCATTCCAGTAGTTGCCTTAATTTATAAATGTGTTTTGCTACTATTTTAGTGTATAGCTACCTTAATTCGAATATGTTTTATGACAAAAAGGTATTGGAGGCCTTTACTTCTGCAACCCTTCTTAGCTTTTAGCTCAAGTATAAACAAAGGAAAGCCAGTGACTGACTATTTTTTGCCGAATTATATTGCAAGCACTATGGGCCCAAGTTTCGAGCCGCGCCTAGAACGGCGCAGTCCCGACCTGGACGCCCGTTTGTCGCGCCACAAAGTGTGCCTAATAAAAATCTCCAGATTCTCCACCTCCCTGCAGGTCCTCTGGCCCTTGGCGCAGCGCAGCACGAGTTGTAGGGGGCGGAGCCAGGTCCCTGCGCTGAAAACAGTGCCGAGACCTCTGCACATGCGCGCTACAGTGGGCACGCAAGTGAAGTAGCTCCAGGTGCCCCCGAAACTGTGTGGGAGGGGCCCGAAGCACGCAGCCCCTAGCCCTGGCCGAATGGCCTCACTGGGGCTGCGTGAATAAGGCTCCTTCCACGGCCAGCTCCTGCTTCCTCCCGACCCGACCCGACTCCCGCTTCCCGACACCGACCTGACTCCCGCTTCTCTTTTCCCCCCCACCCCCCCACCCCCCCCCCCCCCCCAAGACTGAACCCGACCCGACTCTCTTTCTCCCCCCCCCCCCCCCCTTGGACCTGACTCCCGCTCCCGCTCCTCCCCCCCCCCCCCCCCCCCGGACTGGATCCGACCTGACCTCCCTCCCCCCGACCTGACCTCCCTCTCCCTCCCTCCCCCCGACCAGCGCTCCCCCCAACCCGACCCAACGCCACCAACCTGTAAAGGCTCTGCCCGAAGTCTCGGGCCTGGCCCATTCAGCCTCCCCCTCCCCCCCCCCCCCCATCTCTTTCTCCCCCCCCCCCATCTCTTTCTTCCCCCCTCCCCCATCTCCATCTCCTCCTCCTCCTCTTTCTCCCTCCCCCCCCCCCCATCTCCATCTCCTTCTCCTTTCCCCCCCCCCCCATCTCCTTCTCCTTTCCCCCCCCCCCATCTCCTTCTCCTTTCCCCCCCCCATCTCCTTCTCCTTTTCCCCCCCCCCCATCTCCTTCTCCTTTCCCCCCCCCCCCATCTCCTTCTCCTTTCCCCCCCCTTCTCCTTCTCCTCCCCCCCCCCCATCTCCTTCTCCTTTTCCCCCCCCCCATCTCCTTCTCCTTTCCCCCCCCTTCTCCTTCTCCTTTCCCCCCCTTCTCCTTCTCCTTCCCCCCCATCTCCTTCTCCTTTCCCCCCCATCTCCTTCTCCTTTCCCCCCATCTCCTTCTCCTTTCCCCCCCATCTCCTTCTCCTTTCCCCCCCATCTCCTTCTCCTTTCCCCCCCATCTCCTTCTTCTCCTTTCCCCCCCATCTCCTTCTTCTCCTTTCCCCCCCATCTCCTTCTCCTTTCCCCCCCATCTCCTTCTCCTTTCCCCCCCCATCTCCTTCTCCTTTCCCCCCCCATCTCCTTCTCCTTTCCCCCCCATCTCCTTCTCCTTTCCCCCCCATCTCCTTCTCCTTTCCCCCCCATCTCCTTCTCCTTTCCCCCCCATCTCCTTCTCCTTTTCCCCCCCATCTCCTTCTCCTTCCCCCCCCCCCCATCTCCTTCTCCTTTCCCCCCCCCCATCTCCTTCTCCTTCCCCCCCCCCCAATCTCTCCCTCTACCCCCCCTCCTCGCCCTCCCCTCGCTGTCAGAAACACAGACACTGACAGACAGAGAATGAGAGACACAGACAGAGAGATAGACACACACTGGGGGGGTGGGGGGGGCATCCCAGCACGCTGTTGGAGGGCTCCCGGTGCTGCAGTCGGTAAGTAGAAAATGTTTTATTTATTGATAAAAAAAATTATTTCTTATTAATTTTTTTTTGATTTATTGATGTATTTATCATTTATTATTGATGATGGCTCTTTATTTGTAAAACTGAAGTGTTTAATGTTTGTAAACTTCCCTTTTAAACCCCCCCCACCATTCCCTATGCCTGATTTGTAACCTACGCCTGATTTTCTAAAGTGTAGACAAGGTTTTTTCGAGCGTACAAAAATCTTCACTTACTCCATTCTAAGTTAGTTTGGAGTAAGTTTTCACTGACGAAACTTTGAAAACAGGCGAAAGTGGCCGGACACGCCCCCTTTTGAAAACAAAATTCTGTTCCAAAGTGAAACTGTTCTAACTGACGAGAACTGGAGCAAACTAAATGACGAGAATTCCGATTTCTAAGATACTCCGTTCTACATCAGTTGCTCCTAAAAAATCAGGAGCAAATCATGTGGAAACTTGAGGCCTTTGTGTTAATTTGCAAATAACAATAAATGCATTTTTATAAGACTATGCAGTAACTTGAGTATTTCATGTCTTGCATATATTTTGCGTTTCAAGTTCAGGGCTGTGCTTGCATGTGGTAATTTTTTGATGGTATAAAAATAGCAAGGACTTGAGAGGAAGGGTTTAAGCATTTTCCTTTTTTTATAAAAGAAAATATACATACCAGAGATGCTTTAATTTAATAAAGTATAGATGAACTTTGAACAAAGATTACTCTTTCCAGATTTTATTTGCCATTATCCGATACTTAATGTATTACATAGACCTGTGGAAGATTGCAAACTGACTTTATATGGTACTGGTTCAGGTAGTAACCATTTCAACCGTGTCATGTTTTGAAGACTTGTTTATCTGGCTGGCAGATCTGCATGTTAGATGCTTTTTCTTGAGTTTTTAGGGGCTTTTTAATTGTAAATTTTAACATTTTCTTTGCTTATTGCGAAGTTCCATTAATGTGCAGTTACTGTGCGTTTAATTTTCATTGTTGTGCTTTCCTGTGCAGTTGAATATTGTGGATGGGAGTGGTTGCAAACTGTGCAGGAGTGATGTTTGCCCCCTGATTTTTATCTTTCCTCGTTTTTTTTTGTTTTCAGGAATGAAGATCTGCATCAGATGTTGGAGAGCAGCAAGGATTCACTTAAACTAGAAGCTATGAAGAGAATTGTTGGGGTGAATAATATTTTAACTTCATTAATTGCAGCTCGTCAAATCAGTAAGGGTGGAGACCAGTTGATTGATCTTCAAGTTAAATGTGTTTGATGTACCTGTACACTTCTGAATTCAAGTTACCTCGGGGGGCCAATTTTTGTCGGCAAGGTTTATTAATTGAGAAGCACAGAAGGGAATGGCATACTGCAGAAGGAATGGGCCTTTTTGGAAGTGTATATCTGCTTTGAAACTACTCCAAGACGTGCCAATGACACTGGCTCCCCACGTTGAAACCTTGTGCAGTTAGCTGCAATTTGGAAATGTATTTGTTGGGAATTTGCACCACGTCTTTCTGGTTGCTGGCTTCAGTGAACCAAAGCAAGCCTACTTTTGGGTTGCATTTGGCCGTATGACTGCCGTGCATCAGGAGACGGCACCACTAGCGTGGATCTCGCACAGTATAAAGACAGCTGAAGAAAACAGATTGGAAACGGGGAAGTTATTTATGTTGAATTGAAAGCAAGAAAACCCAGAATAGTATGTGGGTTAAGCCACAGTTGTTCATTTAGTTGTGAATTCATGGCATGAATGCTCTTCAAGCACAATGAATAGAAATAATATGAAAAGAAGCTGAACGGCGTTTATAATTCAGAAAGGGGTGTGAGTGTACGTGTACAGATTTGGATTTGAGTGAGGAATCTCTCATTTGGAATGAGCTAGATGGGCCATGTATCCTCTTCTCATCAGTACTACTCCCGAGATGTTCTGTTAGTGTGCGCAATAATCACAAGTGAAGGAGCTGGACTTAAGAATTTTGTGTGAGAGCCTTTGAGACTATGAAAAATTGAACCCATTCTTAAGCCAAGGACCTAACAATGTTCGAATGGTTTTCTTAATTGGGTAGGGGGGTGTGGGGGAAGCATAGTGAAGTGTGTGTTTGAGCTCTGGTTATTTCTAATTATCATCTTGGGTAATATATAAACATGGTTGCTAATAAGAAAAACTCCCCAACATATATTGGGCAAATTATCTTTTGAGGAAACCTCAAGTCGTAGCTTGTCGAGGAATATTTTGACATTGGAGTCAATTTATATTCTACTTACCTGTAGCCAGTGTGTTTGAGATGAAGGCTTTCTTTCTTGCCTCTGACATCCATTGTTAGATGTGAACCTGCTAAAGCCATATTTGAATTTAGTTTTCAATCAAAAGCTTCTGGTTCAGAAGGAGAAGAGCTGAAAGAAGCAAGCGATGCACTAAATTCCTTGAGTTCTGGACAAGTTTAAATTGATAAGATTATCTGTATAGCTTCTTAACTGTGCTACTCTATCTCAAGAAAGTTCTGCCCAAAGTTGCAACTCTTTGTTTTGGTGGATCCCAGCAGCGGTAGAGGGTTCGCCCTCCAATCACGTCTGCAACATGACAAAACTGACGTGGGAGAATATAGGTATATTTTCCTTCACTTAGAATGGAGCTCAGTATTAGTTGAGAAGCTCAAACAACCTGTTAAGGATTCTTCACTGATTTTGGCTGTTAAGAGAAGCAAAAGAGGAAATACCAGAGGCTCTGACCATTATTTTCCAGTCCTCTCTGGCTGCAGGTTTGGTGCCAGAGGACTGGAGGACTGCTAATGTTTGTACCTTTATCAGCCTAACCTCAGTGGTGGGGAAGTTATTGGACAAAATCATGAGGGACAGGATAAATCTTCATTTGGGAAGACATGGATTAATCAAGGACAGTCACCATGAATTTGTTAAGGGAAGGTCATGTCTGACTAACTTTTTCGAGGATGTAACCAGGAGGGTCGATGAGGGTAGTACGACGATGCAGTGTATATGGATTTTAACAAAGCTTTTGATAAGGTCCCACATGGCAGACTGATCATGGAAGTAAAAGCCTATGGGATCCAGAGCAAAGTGGCAAGTTGGATCCAAAATTGGCTTAGAGGCAGGAAGCAAAGGGTAATGATTGATGGGTGTTTTTGTGACTGGAAGGCTATATCCAGTGGGGTTCCTCAGGGCTCAGTGCTGTATCCCTTGCTTTTTGTGGTATATATCAATGTCTTAGACTCAAATGTTGGGGGTATGTTTAAGAAGTTTGCAGATGGCACTAAAATGGCTGTTTGGTTGATAATGAAGAAAGCTGTAGATGGCAGGAAGATATCAACTTGCTTTGGAGGCAGTTCAGAGAAGGTTCACTCGGTTTATTCCGGAGATGAGGGGATTGACTTATGAGGAAAGGTTGGGCCTCTACTCATTGGAAGTCAGAAGAATGAGAGGTGATCTTATCAAAACGTATAAGATTATGAGTGGGCTTGACAAGGTGGATGCAGAGAGGATGTTTCCACTGATGGGGGAGACTAGAACTAGAGGGCATGATCTTGGAATAAGGGGCCACCCATTTAAAACTGAGATGAGGAGGGTTGTAAATCTGTGGAATTTGCTGTCTCAAGCTGTGGAGGCTGGGACATTGAATAGATTTAAGACAGAAATAGACATTGTGGAGGCTGGGACATTGAATAGATTTAAGACAGAAATAGACAGTTTCTTAAATGATAAGGGGTTATGGGGAGCGGGCAGGGAATTGGAGCTGAATCCATGGTCGGATCAGCTATGATCGTATTGAATGGTGGAACAGGCTTGAGGGACCGTATGGCCTACTCCTGTTGCTATTTCGTATGTTATGTTAATTGGTCAGATGGGCAGAACAGTGGCAAATGGAATTCAGTCTGGATAATGAGGTAATGCATTTGGGGAGGTCTGACCAGCCAAGGGAATACACATTGGCCTAGATTTTCGCCGAAAATCCGGTCGGCAGGATCCTCTGCCTCCTCTTTGCGGCGGCGCTTCCACGTACCGCCAGGGAGCGGTGCGCCGACGTGCAACGGCGCAAATTGTGTTTGCGTCACACTTTCGGTGCTCTCGGGATTTGTACGCCATGCCCAGAACACCGACAGAGTCAAACCTGTCAGTACAGCCCTTCCAGCAGCGGTAAGTATGCAGACCTGCAAAAAGGTAAGTTAAAGTTTTATTTTTTTAATGATTTTGCAGTGATTTAGTAGGTAAGTGTTTTTTGAATGTTTGTTTTTTTTTGGTTTGTTTTTCCCTCTCTCCCAAGGCCTCTCTTGCGCAGCACCGGCCTCGGACTAAAGTTGCTGAAACTCGCGGTTTGCGGCGTGAATGCTTATGCAATGCCGATTTTATCGATGCTAGCGCAGAAGTAAAGTCCGAATGTTAGGCCTGAAAACGACCATTTTGGCTTAAAATGACTGTTTTCTTAAAAACCTGAAAATCCAGCCCATTAAATGGTATGACACTGAAAAGTGCAGAGCAACAAAGGGATCTTGGAGAGCAGGTCCACAGATTCTTGAAGTTAGCAGACCAGGGAGATAAGCTGGTTAAGAAGGCATGTGGAATACTTGCCGTTATTAGTCGAGGCATGGAATACAAGAGCGAGGAGGTTATGCTTGAATTGTATAAAACACTGATTAGGCTGCAGCTGGAGTACTGTGTGCAGTTCTGGTCACCACATTGCAGGAAAGATGTGATTGCACTGGAAAGGATGCAGAGGAAATTTACAAGAATGTTGCCTAGACTGGAGAATTTTGGCTATGACCAAAGATTGGAGATGCTGGGTCTATTTTCTTTGGAACAGAGGAGGCTGAAGGGAGACCTGATTGAGGTGTATAAAATTGTGAGGGGCCTGGATAGAGTGGATAGGAAGGATCTGTTTCCCTTGGCAGAGGGGTCAACAACCAGGGGGCATAGATTTAAAGTCATTGGGGGGAGATATAGAAGAGATATGAGGGGAAAATTATTTACCCAGAGGGTGGTGGGGCTCTGGAACTCACTAGAGACAGAAACCTCACCACATTTAAAAAAAATACTTTGATGTGCACAAAGTGCCGTCACCTACATGGCTATGGACCAAGAGCTTGATTTTCCTCCTATAAAACTTGCCAATCTTTCTCCATTTGTTTAATTTTCATGTAAAAATGAATAAGGAATGATCAAACTTGTGGAGGAAGAGGGGAGGGAAGCTATTAATTTAAGAAACATTTGTTCCGAAGAGTATTACTTTGCAGGAGCTGTAAATCGTGACTCCCTCCCTCCACTCCGACAGTGTGCTTGCATCAACTGTGTAATGAGACAGGATTAATAAACAATCTCCTAGTAAAGGATCCTCTAGGAATGATTGACCATAACATGGTTGAATTTCAAATTCAGTTGGAGGGTGAGAAAGTTGGATCTCAAACCAGTGTCCTAAGCTTAAATAAAGGAGACTACAAAGGTATGAAGGCAGAGTTGGCTAAAGTGGACTTGGGAAAATAGATTAAAGTGTGGGACGGCTGATGAGCAATGGCAGACATTTAAAAAGATATTTCATAACTCTCAACAAAAATATATTGTAAGAGGAAAACGGGAAGGCTTCTCCTCCCACGAGTGGACCCTCTGATATAAAGGGTTGACGCTCGCCCCAACCTGCGTAACAGCCCCCGGAGTTAGCAGACAGAGACGAATGGCAAGGTATAACTATCTTTATTACGAACACTTCTCATCACAGCCGCCTGTGAGTGGAGATGCTCTCCGAACAGCACAATCATACAACTTTTATACATTTCAAAAACCCCTCTGTTCCCTGGTAAGACCTCCCAAGATCTCTAATTGGACTACCTTATCAGTGCTACTTCTCTAGTTGGACTACCTTATTCGTGCTACTTTGGATTGACAGGCCAAGATCCTCGTGACCACCTGAGGCCATGACTAGAATGACTTCATTAAGTCAGAATTTGTTGATTCACCTTGGTGCCTGTGAGTCTGCCTCGAGCCTCTTCGCAAGGTCTTATCAATGTCTGTTTAGGTTCTCACATCATATCCTGTCGGAATATTATTGAATTGATAACTTCTGGAGCCTTGGTACAAGCCCGAAGAGAGGCCTTTTACCTCCTTATGGGTCGGCGCAGGAATCAGCACTTGAACCCTTGTCCTGCTGGTACCCCAAATGCCAAATTTCTCTTACAATATCCCACTGTGCAAGAAAGACGAAGAGAAAGGATTACCATCTGTGGCTAACTAAGAAAATAAGGGATGGTATCAAATTGAAAACGAGGGCATACAATGTGGCCAAGACTAGTGGGAGGCCAGAGGATTGGAAAAACCTTTAAAAGCCAGCAAAGAATGACTTTAAAAAAAAAAAATGATAGAGAGGGACGATAGATTATGAAAGTAAACTAGCACGAAATATAAAAACAGACAGCAAGAGTTTCTGCAGGTACATATATAGAAAAGAGTGGCTAAAGTAAATGTTGGTCCCCTGGAGGATGAGACTGGGGAATTAATAATGGAGAACAGGGAGATGGCAGAAACGTTGAACAAATATTTTGTATCGGTCTTCACGGTAGAAGACACTAAAAACATCCCAATAGTGGATAATCAAGGGGCTATAGGGAGACAGGAACTTAATGGAATCACTATCACTAAAAACAGTAGTACTCAGTAAAATAATGGGACTAAAGGCGGACAAATCCCCTGGACTTGATGGCTTACATCCTAGGGTCTCAAAAGAAGTAGCTGCAGAAATAGTGGATGCATTGGTTGTAATCTACCAAAATTCCCTGCATTCTGGGGAGGTCCCAGCGGATTGGAAAACTGCAAATGTAAAAAGTATTTTTTTTTTTAAAAAAGGAGGCAGACAAAAAGCAGGAAACTATAGACCAGTTAGTCTAACATTTGTCTTTGGGGAAAATGCTGGAGTCCATTATTAAGGAAGCAGTAGCAGGACATTTGGAAAAGCATAATTCAATCAAGCAGAGTCAGCATGGTTTTATGAAAGTTGGATAAATGGGTAATTTTCCGTTGCAAACAGTAACTAGTGGGGTGCCGCAGGGATTGGTGCTGGGGCCTCAACTATTTACAATTTATATTAATGACTTGGATGGAGGGACCGAGTGTAACGTAGCCAAGTTTGCTGATGTTACAAAGGTGGGTGGAAAAGCAAATTTTGTGGAGGATACAAAAACCTGCAAAGGGATATAGACAGGCTAAGTGATTAGGCAAAAATTTGGCAGAATGAATATAATGTGGGAAAATGTGAGGTTATCCACTTTGGTAGAAAAACAAATTATAATTGCAATTTTTCTCCATTTAAAAGTGCTGCAGTACAGAGGAACCTGGGGGTCCTTGTGCATGAAACACAAAAGGGTTCGTATGCAGGTACAGCAAGTGATCAGGAAGGCCAATGAAATCTTGGCCTTTATTGCAAGGGGGATAGAGTACAAAAGCAGAGAAGTCCTGCTACAATTGTACAGGATATTGGTGAGGCCACACCTAGAGTACTGTGTGCAGTTTTCGTCTCCATATTTAAGGAAGGATATACTTGCATTGGAGGCTGTTCAGAGAAGGTTCACTAGGTTGATTCCGGAGATGACTTATGAAGGGAGGTTGGTCTTTTACTCATTGGAGTTCAGAAGAATGAGGTGATATTAGCGAAATGTATAAGATTATGAGGTGGCCCGACAAGGTGGATGCAGGGAGGATATTTCCACTCATAGAGGAAACTAAAACTAGGAGACATAGGATCCAATTTTGGACATGTCTTGCATCAATTTTTTTGGAATAAGTTTTTTCTGGCGTAAGTTTTTTTTTAAAAAAAAAAGCAATTTTTCCCAAAAAAATTTGCTCCAGAGTAATTCAGTTAGGTATGATTTTTTTTTAAAGTTCAGTTTTTTTTTTAAAAGGGGGCATTCCCAGACACTTTTGCCAGTTTTGGCCATTTATGCCACTTTGGCCAGCTAAAACTTACTCCAAATCGACTTGGGTCAGCATATGTGGCCAGCTCTGAAAAACCTTGCGGGCAGTTAAGAAATCGGCGCAGGTTAGTACATTTAAAGCACCAAGACTTAAAAAGCACTCAAAGCACAAAAAGTAATAAGCAATCAATCAATAACAAATAAAAAAAATAGAAGTCCTACCTTTATGCCAGAATGAAGTTTTTTTTTTTTTAAATTCCCCCCCCCCCCCCCCACAAATCAAAACTCTCGAGTGCAACCATCAATTAATAAAAAATAAAACTGAAGTCCTTCCTCGGCTCAGGAAGTCGGCCGGCCGGTGCCAGAGGCCACTCGGCCGGGGATAGGGTGCGGCAAGATCGGGGCATTCCTGCGGCCGGGGATAGGGGCTGCGAGCATCGGGTCCTGCTCACAGCCCGCAGGAGGTAAGTGCGCCGATAAAAGGGGTTGGGCAAAATTTAGCCTATAGTCTCAGAATAAGGGGCTGCCCATTTAAAACTGAGATGAGGCGGAGTGTTGTAAATCTATGGAATTCCATGCCCCAGAGAGCTGTGGAGGCTGGGTCATTGAATATATTTAAAGTGGAGATGGACAGATTTTTGAGCGATAAGGGGATAAAGGGTTATGAGGAGCGGGCAGGGAATTGGAGTTGAGTCCATGATCAGATCAGCCATGATATTAAATGGCGGAGCAGGCTCAAGGGGCCAAATGACCTATGCCTGCTGCTATTTCTTATGTTCTGAGCAACAGTTTAAAAACCACCACACAAGTCAAGTAATGATCTGTGTCAAATCTGGAATCTGGCAAGAAAGTGCTAGACAGCTTCCTGCAAATTAAGCCACACCTATTCAGCTGACACAGGAACATTGGTCATGATAAAAGCTAATCTATCAATCCCTTTGTGGAGTATCATTGAATACTGAACTAAGACTCCTGTTGGCGATTGTACTGGCTGATGCCCACTATACCTGAGGTGCTGCCCCACAAATCAGAGGGTGGTTTACAAATGACGAACCTCTCAATTCTTTTAAAACCCTTGCTGATGATTCAGAAGTAGTTTATTGGATGCAATTGTGATGTGGTAAACTGTCCAGCTTGGACCTGAATTCTGTTCCCTTAAACTTGAAACCAAATAGTTGCACACATTAAGCCGATTTTCAGAGAGTTCAGTGGAGGTCAGAATAAGTAACTAGATCCACAAAACATACTCATTTGAGTGGAGATTGTGCGTTCAAGCACTCTTCAGAATTGGATCTAGGCTGACACTTCACTGCAGTCCGAGAGGAGTCCTGCTTTGTTAGCGGTGCGACTTTCAGATGAGAGGTTAAAATGGGACCTCATCTGCCTGTTCTGCTGCATATAAAATATCCCATGGCATTCTTTGAAGAGTGATCTGATCCTGGACTCAACTTCCCTGCCTGCTCCTCATAACCCTTTATTCCGTTGTCGCTCAAAAATCTGTCACTCCACTTTAAATATATTCAATGATCCAGCCTTCACAGCTCTCTGGGGCTGAGAATTCCATAGATTTACAACACTCAAGAAATTCCTCACTGTCTGGCGTAAAAATAAAACGGGGAACTTGGCTCAACCGTGACGAACAAGGGAAATTAGGGATAGTGTTAAATCCAAGGAAGAGGCATATAAATTGGCCAGAAAAAGCAGCAAACCTGAGGACTGGGAGAAATTTAGAATTCAGCAGAGGAGGACAAAGGGTTTAATTAGGAGGGGGAAAATAGAGTATGAGAGGAAGCTTGCAGGGAACATAAAAACTGCCTGCAAAAGCTTCAATACTTATGTGAAGAGAAAAAGATTAGTGAAGATTAATGTAGGTCCCTTGCAGTCAGATTCAGGTGAATTCATCATGGGGAACAAGAAAATGGCAGACCAATTGAACAAATACTTTGGTTCTGTCTTCACTAAGGAAGACACAAATAACCTCCCGAAAATACTAGGGGACCGAGGGTCTAGTGAGAAGGGGGAACTGAGGGAAATCCTTATTAGTCAGGAAATGGTGTTCGGGAAATTGATGGGATTGAAGGTCGATAAATCCCCAGGGCCTGATAGTCTGCATCCCAGAGTACTTAAGGAAGTGGCCCTAGAAATAGTAGATGCATTGGTGGTCATTTTCCAACATTCCATGCACTCTGGATCAGTTCCTATGGATTGGGGGGGTAGCTAATTGTAAGGGGAAAATGAGAAGGTTTCTTTTCCCACTAGCGGGCCCACTGATGTAGAGGGTCGACGCTCGCCCCAGCCCACGTAGCAATTCTCGAAGTTAGCAGACAGAGACGGATGGCAAAGTATAACTATCTTTATTACGAACGTCCGGGAACACCCCTTATCACAGCCGCCTGTGAGTGGAGATGCTCCCCGAACAGCACAATCATACAACTTTTATACATTTCAAAACCCCTCTGTTCCCGGACAAGACCTCCCTAGATATCTAATTGAACTACCTTATCAGTGCTACTTCTCTAATTGGACTACCTTATTAATGCTACTTTGGATTGACAGGCCAAGACCCTCGTGACCACTTTAGGCTGTGACTAGAATGACTTCATTCGGTCAGAATTTGTTGATTCTCCTTGGTGCCCGTGAGTCGGCCTCGAGCCTCTTCGCAAGGTCTTATCAATGTCTGTTTAGGTTCTCACATTGTATCCTGTCGGAATATTATTGAATTGATAACTTCTGGAGCCTTGGTACAAGGCCGAAGAGAGGCCTTTTACCTCCTTATGGGCCAGTGCAGGAACCAGCACTTCAACCCTTGTCCCGCTGGTACCCCTAATGCCAAATTTTCCTCACACTAATGCAATCCCACTTTTTAAAAAAGGAGGGAGAGAGAAAACAAGGAATTATATATAGCCCGGTTAGCCTGACATCGGTAGTGGGGAAAATGCTGGAATCAATTATTAAAGATGTAATAGCGCATTTGGAAAGCAGTGACAGAATCGGTCCAAGTCAGCATGGATTTATGAAAGGGAAATCATGCTTGACAAATCTTCTAGAATCTTTTGAGGATGTAACTAGTAGAGTGGATAAGGGAGAACCAGTGGATGTGGTGTATTTGGACTTTCAAAAGGCTTTTGACAAGGTCCCACACAAGAAATTAGTGTGCAAAATTAAAGCACATGGGATTGGGGGTAATGTATTGACGTGGATAGAGAACTGGTTGGCAGACAGGAAGCAAAGATTCGGAATAGAAACATAGAAAATAGGTGCAGGAGTAGGCCATTTGGCCCTTCAAGCCTGCACCACCATTCAATAAAATCATGGCTGATCATTCCCTCAGTACCCCTTTCCTGCTTTCTCTCCATACCACTTGATCCCTTTAGCCGCAAGGGCCATATCTAACTTCCTCTTGAATATATCCAATGAACTGGCATCAACAACACTCTGCGGTAGGGAATTCCACCGGTTAACAACTCTGAGTGCAGAAGTTTCTCCTCATCTCAATCCTAAATGGCCTACCCCTTATCCTAAGACTCTGTCCCCTGGTTCTGGACTTCCCCATCATCGGGAACATTCTTCCCGCATCGAACCTGTCCATTCCCGTCAGAATCTTATAAGTTTCGATGCGATCCCCTTTTATCCTTCTAAACTCCAGTGTATAAAGGCCCAGGTGATCCAGTCTCTCCTCATATGTCAGTCCTGCCATCCCGGGAATCAGTCTGGGGAACCTTCGCTGCACTCCCTCAATAGCAAGAATGTCCTTCCTCAGATTAGGAGACCAAAACTGAACACACTATTCCAGGTGAGGCCTCACCAAGGCCCTGTACAACTACAGTAAGATCTCCCTGCTCCTATACTCAAATCCCTTAGTTATGAAGGCCAACATACCATTTGCCTTCGTCACTGCCTGCTGTACCTGCATGCCAACTTTCAATGATTGATGTTCCATGACACCCAGGTCTCGTTGCACCTCCCCCTTTCCTAATCTGCCACCATTCAGCTAATCTGCCTTTGTGTTTTTGCCCCTAAAGTGGATAACCTCACATTTATCCACATTATACTGCATCTGCCATGCATTTGCCCACTCACCTGACCTGTCCAAGTCACCCTGCAGCCTCTTAGCATCCTCCTCACAGCTCACACTAAACACCAGTTTAGTGTCATCTGCAAACTTGGAGATAATACACTCAATTCCTTCATCTAAATCATTAATGTATATTGTAAAGAGCTGGGGTCCCAGCACTGAGCCCTGCGGTACTCCACTCGTCACTGCCTGTCATTCTGAGTCGTTTATCCCGACTCTCTGCTTCCGGTTTGCCAACCAGTTCTCTATCCACGTCAGTACATTACCCCCAATACCATGCGCTTTGATTTTGCACACCAATCTCTTGTGCGGGACCTTGTCAAAAGCCTTTTGAAAGTCCAAATACACCACATCCACTGGTTCTCCCTTGTCCACTCTGCTAGTTACGTCCTCAAAAAATTCCAGAAGATTCTTCAAGAATGATTTCCCTTTGATAAATCCATGCTGACTTGGACCGCTCCTTTCACTGCTTTCCAAATGTGCTGCTATTTCATCCTTAATGATTGATTTCAACATTTTCCCCACTAGTGATGTCAGACAAACCGGTCTTTAATTACCCGTTTTCTCTCTCCCTCCCTTTTTAAAAAGTGGTGTTACATTAGCTACCCTCCAGTCCATAGGAGCTGATCCAGAGTCAATAGACTGTTGGAAAATGATCACCTCTGCATCCACTATTTCTAGGGCCACTTCCTCAAGTACTCTAGGATGCAGACGATCTGGCCCCGAGGATTTATCGGCCTTCAATCCCATCAATTTTCCCTAACACAATTTCCCGACTAATAAGGATTTCCTTCAGTCCCTCCTTCTCACTAGACCCTCAGTCCCCTAGTATTTCAGGAAGGTTATTTGTGTCTTCCTTCGTGAAGACAGATCCAAAGTATTTGTTCAATTGGTCTGCCATGTCTTTGTTCCCCATTATAAATTCACCCGATTCTGACTGCAAGGAACCTACATTTGTCTTCACTAATCTTTTTCTCTTCACATATCTTCTGAGGCTTTTGCAGTCAGTTTTTATGTTCCCAGCAAGCTTCCTCTCATACTCTATTTTCCCCCTCCTAATTAAAACCTTTGTCCTCCTCTGCTGAATTCTAAATTTCTCCCAGTCCTCGGGTTTGCTGCTTTTTCTGGCCAATTTATATGCCTCGTTGGATTTAACACTATTAATTTCTCTTGTTAGCCACGGTTGAGCCACCTTCGCCGATTTATTTTTACTCCAGACAGGGATGTACAATTGTTGAAGTTCATCCAAGTGATCATTAAATGTTTGCCATTGCCTATCTACTATCAACCCTTCAAGTATCATTTGCCGGTCTATTCCAGCCAATTCACATCTCATACCATCGAAGTTACCTTTTCTTAAGTTCAGGACCCTAGTCTCTGAATTAACTCCATCTTAAATGAAGAATTCTACCATATTATGGTCACTCTTCCCCAAGGGGCCTCGCACAACAAGATTGCTAATTAATCCTTTCTCATTACACATTATCCAGTCTAGGATGGCCAGCTTCCTAGTTGGTTCCTCGACATGTTGGTCTAGAAAACCATCCCTAATACACTCCAGGAAATCCTCCTCCACCGCATTGCTACCAGTTTCGTTCGTCCAGTCAATATGTAGATTAAAGTCGCCCATGATAACTGCTGTACCTTTATTGCATGCATCCCTAATTTCTTGTTTGATGCTGTCCCCATCCTCATTACTACTGTTTGGTGGTCTGTACACAACTCCCATTCGCGTTTTCTACCCTTTGGTATTCCGTAGCTCCACCCATACAGATTCCACATCATCCAAGCTAATGTCCCTCCTTACTATTGCATTAATTTCCTCTTTAACCAGCAACGCCACCCCACCTATAATAACGGGTCCTTTTCAGAATGGCAGGCAGTGACTAGTGGGGTACCGCAAGGTTCAGTGCTGGGACCCCAGCTATTTACAATATATATTAATAATTTAGACGAAGGAATTGAATGTAATATCTCCAAGTTTGGAGATGACACTAAGCTGGGTGGCAGTGTGAGCTATGAGGAGGATGCTAAGAGGCTGTTAGGTAAGTGGCCAAATGCAAGACAGATGCAGTATAATGTGAGGTTGTCCACTTTGGAGGCAAAAACAGGAAGACAGATTATTATCTGAATGGTGACAGATTAGTAAAAGGGGAGGTGCAATGAGACCTGAGTGTCATGGTACATCAGTCATTGAAAGTAGGCATGCAGGTACAGCAGTCAAAAAAGCAAATGGCATGCCGGCTTTCATAGCGAGAGGATTTGAGTATAGGAGCAAGGAGGTCTTGCTGCAGTTGTACAGGGCCTTGGTGAGACCACACCTTGAGTATTGTATGCAGTTTTGGTCTCCTAATCTGAGGAAGGACCACCTTGCTATTGAGGGAGTGCAGCGAAGGTTCACCAGACTGATTCCCGGGATGGCAGGTGTGACATATGAAGAAAGACTGGATTGACTCGGCTTTATATTCACTAGAATTTAGAAGAATGAGAGGGGATCTCATAGAAGCATACAAAATTCTGTCAGGATTGGACAGGTTAGGTGCAGGAAGAATGTTCCCGATGTTGGGGAAGTCCAAAACCAGGGGTCACAGTCTAAGGATAAGGGGTAAGCCATCTAGGACCGAGATGAGAAGAAACTTTTTCACCCAGAGAATTGTGAACCTGTGGAATTCTCTACCACAAAGTTGTTGAGGCCAGATCGTTTGATATATTCAAAAGGGAGGTGGATGTGGCCCTTACGGCTAAAGGGATCGGGGGTATAGAGAGAAGGCAGGAATGGGGTACTGAAGTTGCATGATCAGCCATGATGATATTGAATGGTGGTACAGGCTCGAAAAGCCGAATGGCCTTCTCTTGCACCTATTTTCTATGTTTTTATGTTTCTCAGAGCAGATCTCTTGCCCAGCATTCATTCCTCAATGAATACCACAAAAACAGATTATCTGGACATTTTATTTCATTTGCTATTAGAGGGACCTTGGTGTGTCCAAATTGGCTGTTGCATTTGCTTACAAAAAGAACAGTGATGATAATTCAAAAGTAATTAATTGGTTGTCAAGTGTTTAGGAGCATACTGAAAATGCATGTCACTAAGTTTGGTCATTAGAATTGAGATGGTTTCTTTGCAAATGATGGATGTTATAAGATAGTAGGCTGTAAATTACGGCCTCCCCTGGTGTGCCCAATGTGCACACATGCCTGAAGAGGCATCGCAAGTGCTGGTTCTCGGTGCCGATGTGCATGTGTCGAGATTCAGCATTTGTGAACTGTCAACATTTCTTTTGACCGATCGCACTCATCCCTGGGAGAAGGACATTTGCGCGCAGAGATTTGGGCCATTTGTCCAACTCTTGCCCAGCAAATGACCTTCAAACTTTTACACCGGGTATTTACCAGCATAAGTGCTAGAAATTTGGTTTTAGCAAACTATTTTTACAGCAAAATTACTGTTTTCGCCTCACTACCGTCAGTAGGACCATTATTCAGCCTTTAATTTGCGCAGCGGTAAAAATCGGCGTTGCACGAGGATTCTCGGCGCAATCCGTGAATTTCGGCAACTTTAGTCCGGGGCAGAGAGCGCTGCAAGAGAGGCATTGGGAGGTGGGGAAAAAAACCACAAATAAATTCACACAACATTCACAAAACCCTTACCTTTGCTGAAAAAGAATTAAAAAAAAAAACTTTAACTTCCCCTTTTTGCAGGTCTTCTGCTGCTGGCAGGGCTGCAATGCAGGTTTTTCCCTGTCTGTATTCTGGGTGCAGAGAGAGGCAAATTTTGGGTGAAAACGCTGTTTCGAGTGTTGCGCGGCGGCGCTGCTGTCCCCAGCGGAACGTGGAAAGCGCCATCGAAAAGGTCACCCTAGTTCCCGCCGACCAGTTGTTGCTGCGGAGGGTGAAACATCGGTTAAAAACCCAGTCGCAATGTCAGCGAATTTCTAGCCCAAAGAGTGTTAAAAGATAATAAAACATTTTTTATCAATTATATTAAAAACCCTCTCCATTAAGAAGTCTATTTTTACCCCGATTAAAACAGTTTTTAAAAAAAAAAATGTTGTCCAAAACATTTAATTAAATTTAATTTTAAATGAGGTGTTTTTAAAAATTTATTGTGTTTATCTGTGTTTTGGGGGGTATTCTCATTAATAGTAATGGGAGCTTATACAAACGAAACTCACCATTATTATCTGTGAGAATACTCCATGTTCATTGGTGGTCCAGGCCCACATGATCCCAGGTTGCGCTCATGTTCCTGGGATGCGTGGGTCTCTGCGCTGGACTCCGTATCTAGGCCTCAGACCGGAAGTGTTTGTTCCTCTGGGACCACCAGGTACTTTCATTTAAAGAAAATTTGGTTGGAGGCATCCGCCTGCAGGAAGCCTCCAACCGCAAATTCTGGGCCAGTGTTTTTAATGCTGAAGTTTCAGACATAAATGCTCAGTCTTGGTTCTTAGTTTAGTTCTAGATCTTTTAATAATGCTTGTACAGGTTGAGCTTCCGAAATCCGGAAACCTCGGGACCGAGGCCGTTCTGGATTCCGGGTATTTCCGGATATGGAATCTCTTTGCCTGGGTCGAGGTAGGTGGGATCTGACAGCCGAGGTAAGGGCGGGGAGCTGGGGCAGGCGAGGTCAGGCCGCCGAGGGCTGGGGCTGCCGAGGGCCGGGACGAGGTCGGGGTGGACAAAGTTGGGCTGCGGGGGCGGTGGAGAGGAGAGGGTCTGGATTTCAGAACATTTACCGGTTTCCAGATGACCCCACCACAGATCAGTCTGGATTCTGGAACAGTCCAAATTTTGGAACTCCAGATTTCGGGCACTCCACCTGTAGTAGTTTTTGTAGTCAAAGGTATACGAGATCGTTGTCTAGCATATGTAGAAGGGTACCTTTGCAAAATTGGAAAGTACATCTCCGCAGAGAAAGATCACAGAAATTAAGATTGTATGGCTGTACCAGCAAGATCCAATCAAATACAAGTGTGTCACTTCGATGCACAAAACATGAGATCAAGGGAGGTGAGATTTAAGACAGCTCGTTCAGATACAGCTACCTGTGGGAGAGGTAAATTTACCCAGGAGCAGAGGATCCAGGAGGAGTGGGTACCACCTCTACAGAAGGAGGTTTATCACTTTGTATCAGAGCTGACAATATCCTCTCAAAGGCGATACATCCATTTCGTCCATGCCAGTTCAGAAGGATGAGTGCGTATAAATTCTGGAAACATTGTGAGCTTGAAACATTCAATCTGTTCAATAGACTTGCTCTTGAATGCTGTTAATTTGTCAGCTATTTAAGGAAACTAATCCTAAATTAATCTCACCAATTTATATCAATCTCAGACACTGATCTCAACTGTAAATTTATAATCAGCAAGCAGTTAACACTGAATTACTGTGACATAACTGAACTGCCTTTGTAACCTCTGTTTATTTGTCAATTAACTCTATCCAGCAATTAGTTGCATCTTCGATGTTTAAGTTTCAGTGCTGCTAACTATGATTTTAAGGTTAATAAACAATTGTAAATGCATGACTTGTCTGATTTAGATAATTGGCAAGAAAGAGTTAATTCATTCACTCAGCAGTTTGTGGAGATCCTGATGGGTGTTTGAAACATAGAAACATAGAAAATAGGTGCAGGAGTAGTCCATTCGGCCCTTCGAGCCTGCACCGACATTCAATGAGTTCATGGTTGAACATGCAACTTCAGTACCCCATTCCTGCTTTCTCTCCATACCCCTTGATCCCCCTAGTAGTAAGGACTACATCTAACTCCTTTTTAAATATATTTAGTGAATTGGCCTCAACAACTTTCTGTGGTAGAGAATTCCACAGGTTCACCACTCTCTGGGTGAAGAAGTTTCTCCTCATCTCGGTCCTAAATGGCTTACTCCTTATCCTTAGACTGTGACCCCTGGTTCTGGACTTCCCCAACATTGGGAACATTCTTCCTGCATCTAACCTGTCTAAACCCGTCAGAATTTTAAACGTTTCTGAGATCCCCTCATTCTTTTGAACTCCAGTGAATACAAGCCCAGTTGATCCAGTCTTTCTTGATATGTCAGTCCCGCCATCCCGGGAATCAGTCTGGTGAACCTTCGCTGCACTCCCTCAATAGCAAGAATGTCCTTTCTCAAGTTAGGAGACCAAAACTGTACACAATACTCCAGGTGTGGCCTCACCAAGGCCTTGTACAACTGTAGCAACACCTCCCTGCCCCTGTACTCCAATCCCCTCGCTATGAAGGCCAACATGCCATTTGCTTTCTTAACCGCCTGCTGTACTTGCATGCCAACCTTCAATGACTGATGTACCATGACACCCAGGTCTCATTGCACCTCCCCTTTTCCTAATCTGTCACCATTCAGATAATAGTCTCTGTCTCTGTTTTTACCACCAAAGTGGATAACCTCACATTTATCAATGGTTTGGTAGCATAGGAACAGGAGTTGGCCATTCAGCCCCTCGAGCCTTTTCCATCATGGCTGATCTGTATCTAAACTCCATCCATCTGCTGTGGCTTTATATCCTTTATACCCATGGCTATATATCCTTTATACCCTTGGCTACCATAAATGCTCACATAATACAAACTGGTTAATGTAAGACTGCCAAGCCAAATGTAGATATCATCAACTCCTCGGTATAGACTGGGTGGAGAACCCAAGACAGTTCTTCAATGAGAAGTTAAGCTGAAGGGCTCAAGGATTTGTTTGTGCCCTTAATTAATATTCTTGTCAGGGTATCAATCCGTGTTCTTTGAGGAGTGGGAAGGAATCTAGTAAGCGAATGGAATTGTATGGGACCCTTGTGAAGATAATAGGGGTGGTGGTGTGGGGCTGGAGGAGATTTCAGAGATGTGGAGGGGCAAGGTCATGAAGGGATTTGAAAACCAAGATGAATATTTTAAAATTGAGGCATTGCTTAACTGGGAGACAGTGTAGATCAACGAGCACAGGGGTGAACAGGACTTGGTGCGAGTTAGAACACGAGCTTTGGAGGACTTCAAGTTTACGGAGGGTAGAATGTGAGAGGCACGTCGGAATAGTCCAGTATATAGGTGACAAAGCATTGGATGAGGGTTTCAGCACCAAATGAACTGAGACAGGACAGAGTCGAGCAATGTTCCAGAGATGGAAATAGACAGTCTTAGTGATGGAGCGGATATGTGGTTGGAAGCTCATCTCGGGTCAAATATGATACCAAGGTTGCGAACCGTCTGCTTCAACCTCACAATTGCCAGGGTGCGGATGGAGTCGGTGGCTGGGGAACGGAGTTGGTGGCGGGGACTGAAGACAGTGGCTTCGGCCTTCCCAATATTTAGTTAGAGGAAATTTCTGCTCATTGCTTGTCCAACATCCAGTACTCAGTGTGACAATTTAGAGACAGTGGTGGGGTCGAGAGAACTGATGGTGAGGTCGAGCTGGGTGTCGTCAGCTGGCCTTGCCGTGGAAACTGACGTTGTGTTTTTGAATAATGTCGCCGAGGGGCAACATGTAGATGTGAAATGTTTGTTTTATTCTTTCATAGGATGTGGGCGTCGTTGGCAAGGCCAGCATTTCTTACCCATCCCTAATTGCCCTTGAGAAGGTGGTGGTGAGCTGTCACCTTGAACCACTGCAGTCTGTGTGCTGAAGGTACTCCCACAGTGCTGTTGGGGAGTGAGTTTCAGGATTTTGACAAAGGAACAGTGATATTTTTCCAAATCAGAATGGAGTGAGACTTGGATGGGCGCTTGGAGGTGATGGTGTTCCCGTATGCCTGCAGCCCTTGTCCTTCGAGGCGGTAGAGGTTACTGGTTTGTGAGAGATCCTTGGGGTACACCAGAAGTAACAGTGTGGGAGTGGGAAGAGAAGCCATTGTAGGTGATTTTCTGGCCACGATTATGTAGATAAGAATTTAAACCAGGTGAGTGCAGTCCCACCTAGCTGGACAGCGGTGATGAGGTGTGGAGGAGGATGGTGTGGTCAACCATGTCAAAAGCTGCAGACAAGTCGCGAAGGATGAGGAGGGATAGTTTACCTTTGTCACAGTCACAAAGGATATAATTTGTGACTTTGAGAACCGTTTCAGTACTGTGGCAAGGGCGGAAGCCTGAACTGAGGGATTCAAGTATGAAGTTGCAGGAAAGATGGGCACGGATTTGGGAGGCGACAACACGTTCAAGCACTATGGAGAGGAAAGGGAGGTTGGAGATTTGCAAGGAGAGAGGGGACAAGTATTGTTTTTTTTGAGGAGGGGGTGGACTACAGATTTGAAGGAGAGGGCAACAGTACCTGAGGAGGGAGAACTGTTAACCATGTCGGTTAACCTCGGAGCCAGAAGGAAAATTATGTGGTCAGCAGTTTAGTGCAAATAGGGTTGAGGAAGCAGGAGGAATGGAAACCTGTGAGGGATGTCCATGAAGTTGGAAAAAGGAAAGGCTTTGGAGGAGAATAGTGCAGTCAACTGTTGGAGTTTGAGGAGAGATGGAACACAACAGATACAGAAGATCTCATTAGTGACTTTGGATAATCTATTGTGCCATGAGAAAGATGGAAATTAGACTGAAAGGGTTCAAGTGGAGTTAAGAGAAGTTCCCACAGAGCTAGCAAATGATGGCACGTTTGAAGGACCTTAAAGATGAAAAGGTGATTGGAGATGGGGTTGGTACTGGTGAGGTGGAAGGTTAATGGTTTGGTTTTTTGAGAAGGGGTGATGGCCATTGGCCATGTCAACTACCACTGGCGACAGCATGGCCAGGACTTGAAAGGAAAAGGAACTCATGGAGCTGGAGATGGGTTTTGGATAAAATAAGCTTGGAGAGCCAAAGGTAGAGGGGAAGAGATGGCCACAGAGAAATGAGGGCTTGGGCCTAGAGATGGGGAAACTGGAGGGCTGGGAATTTGGGGCAAGAGAAAGGGAGGATATTGAGTGCACCTGTTTCTCTCTTTTAAGAAAAAGATGCTAAGAAATCTGAGCTCCTTGTTCTGATATAGTTGAGATGCTTCCCTGTTGTGCAAAAAGGATTATTGGGCATCCAAAGTCACGGTGGGCTTCGTGTGCACAAGGCTCAGCAAGTGTATAAAACATCAGCTTGGTTCAGTAAAACTAATCTGTTTTCACTATTCATTCTCAATTTTGTTCTATGTGCTATTTTCTGGCTTTCTATTGATACCATTGATCTGGCCACGAGGATCTGTATAAGTGTTGGTGTTGAATTTCTCTCCTAGTGTCTACTTAGGTGCTGCCATCACCAGCCTTGCCATACAGGCAAGATGTAGGGAATTGTGAATGCAAGGCCCAACCTTCCATTTAAGGCAAAACAGGATGAAGAATTAAATCTTGAATTATCTATTATTTAACCACATAACTATAAATTGAGTGTCAGCATATTGTCCTCCCATCTCCTTTCAAATCATCAAGCATCAGTTGTTCAAAGCTCACATGCTTTTGTAATAACTGAAACAAAAGCATATTTACAAATTTAAATGAATTATCATGGCTTTAGATATTGCATAATTAACATAGAAAAGTTTATCTGCTAACTAATCTGGCTCTGTAATGGAGACTATAATTCATGTTACAGATGATTGCTAAAGGAAAAAATGCTTCAGAGTTATTTCCTGCTGTCGTGAAGAATGTGGCCAGTAAAAACATTGAGGTATGTTCCATTTACTGTGTACAGTTGCTGTTTTTCTTTCCTGATAATATTGTGAATAGACTGTATAACTAACACACCCATCAATTGATGTAATGCAAATGCTTTTAATCCAGAGATGACCTTTATCTCAAGTTGTTTCATACTACCATCAAAGCAGGCCCACATGCTTTATTTCTATTTAGATAATGCTTGCATACTGGGATCAATTTTTTTCATCCCCCATTTTGGTTAGTAATAGAGTTCTCATTTTGTTGAATCAAAATGTGCTTTTCTGCAGTGTGCGATTGTGGATGAAATTATGTAGATTTTTGTTTGACTGTGATATTGGGTCATAGGATTAGAGTTTTCATAGAAAAGAAGGTGGTGCAAAAATAACACATTAATGAATCACCAGTATACAGTTTTTAAAAAATCGAAGATTTGACCAGTATGTCACGGAGTTTGCTGCACTAGAATTGATGGATTAATTAAATTGCTTGCTTAGGAAGGTCTGCCTGAGTTCTTAAAGCTGAACACAGTTGTGTTATGATTAGCATCACTTCAGGAAGCATGGTAGCACGGAGCGAAATAACACTCTGTCTGGGAGCATAGTCACGTCATCCTGAGTGCTCCTGTTTCTGGTCACACATTGTTTTTTTTGGCAAAGAAGGCTTTTACTGCAGATTTGCAGTCAGATTATGTGTGGGTCTCTCGTGGCTAGCATTGATTTTATCTAATCTAAACCTGGACAAGAGCAAATCGACTGTTTTGCAACCTTCAGTGATTTAATATTGGTAGCAGTGGAAAGGAACATTGTGAGGACTCTAGATAATTCCTGACGCAAATTTTTGAAAGCTTCTTGTCCAACTTATCATAAGTCTGCTCATGCAATGTGTATTTGAATTTCTGAACAATATAATTTCATATATTGTAGACTAAAGAGACAATTATCAACTTCTCTATGAAATTGACGTGATATAACCAGAATTTTGTGGATTCAATCCAACTGTTTTAACTTAATCACAATGAAATCGTTTTTTTCTTAAATATGGCATCTTTCAATTTATTTCTTTGTTTCCTTTTAAGACATTATTTCTCTCCCCCCTCTCTCCACTGTGCGTCATTGACAAGATGACAGATGGTGACCTTCCAGCCTCTGCCAATGCAGCCATTACTGGCTACCAGGCGGTATGAGGAGGTGATCAGAGTTTGTGGTTTGACGACTTCTCCAGTTTGGTGTCGTTTCCACGTAGGAAAAATACATCTTTCAACACGTGAAATATAGTTTTGGTCTCTTTCGCTGGATATTTGTCAATCATTCTTTGAAGGGGTCAGTGATAAAATGTTATCTATAACAACAACGCCTGTAACATAGAAAAACATCAGAGATGTAATTGGACAAAAAATGGGTGCCAAGCCAAAGGGGGAGATATTCACAATGGTGACCAAAAGCTGGGTGAAAGAGGTGGATTTTAAGCTGGGTCTTCAGAGGAGGACAGGGAAATGGAGAGTTGGAGGAAATTCCAGAGGGTGGGTCTTCGATGGCTCAATGAAGAAGCATGTACAAGAGGCCAGAGTTGGAGGAGCGGAGAATTCTTTTGGGATGGGGGTGGGGGAAGAGTTGTCGGGCTCAGATGAAATGAGCTTGGGGGTTTAAGTGGCAAGGCCAAAAAGGAATTTGTATATGATAAACTGTTAATTGGGGGTGTTGGGGAACCAGAAGCCAATGTAGTTCAGCAAGGACAGGGGTGACAAACTTGGTGCGGGCAGGTGTACTAGAGGAGCCAAAGTTTACATAGCATGGAAGATGGGAGGCTGGCCAGAAGAGCAAATAGTCTGGCTGAACCTGAGACAGTGGCTGTTGAGGGATGTGCAATTGGTGGGTAAGGGTATGGACTATGTGGGTTTGGGGGGAAGGGTGGTGGGTGAGGGAGAAAAACCAATGGCTTCAGTTTTCCCAATGTTAACTGGAGGAAATGGCAGTTCAGTGAAAACTGGATGCCAGGAAAAGCAGTTTGACAGATGTGGAGAATAGAGCTGAGCCCGTGACTTTGGAGATTTTGCCAAGGGGGCACCATGTAGATGTGAGGGCCAAGGTTAGATCCTTGGGGAAACAGCAGAGATGATGATGCGCAGGTCGAGAAGCCCTTGCTGGAAATGCTCTGGTTATGCGGGATAAGTAAGAGTGGAACTACGCTAGGGAAATCCCACTGAGTTGGACAACAGAGGCGAGGCATTGGAGGAGGTGTGGTTGACTGCTGCAGCAGTGTCGAGGATGACCTGATTTCAGGTCTTCCCGCCTCAGCCTTTGGCATTTCTCCATCCCAATCTCTGGCCTTAATAGTAATTTTAGGAGCTGAGGAATAGGTTCTTCTCTCCACTCGGGTTTGGGCTTTCAGTTGAAGTGAGTGTGGCATGTGGAGAGCATGAGTATTTTTCTTCAATGTTTTGTAAGTGAGCGATGCAACGTGAGGTCAATTAGTGATTACTTAAATTTTGAGATCTGTACTGGGAAAAAGCTGTATAATTTTCTTTGCCAATTTTCTCGTAGTTGTCAAAAATATGTCCTGCTACCAAACTGCTTTTTATAATGTATATGTCTCAAATTATTCAATTGGCTGATTCATCAACTGAATATACTGGGTTTTTTGTTGCATCTCTCCTTTCTCTCTCTAGTTGAAGAAATTGGTTTATGTTTACCTTGTACGTTACGCAGAAGAGCAACAAGATTTGGCCTTGTTATCAATTAGCACATTTCAACGTGCGTTGAAGGTTAGTGTTGTCAAAAGATTTGGAAGCAATGTTCATGAAATACTTATGCAAATTAAACCTATCCAAATAATTTGAATTTTGAATATGATGCTTAATTTAGTGTGATTATGTGCTCAGTTCATTTCTTCGGTTCTGCTTTTTCTTCTTGGATTCAGTTATAAATTTCTACTTTTGCTCAGATATTACTCAAAATCCTTCCCCCTCGATTTCCATTTTTGCCCAAATAATTTTCCACCAAGAGAATATTCTACCCATCACATTCTACCAGAAGAATTCTACCCATGGCATTTCTGCATAGAAACATTGAGGTATTCACCTTGACAATTCTGCACAGAATTTTATATATCCCTGAAATAGAAAAATGATCACACAATACACGAAGTTATAAACGTGGGCCAACATTTTCCCCTCCTCTTCCACAAAGTACCACACCCCACAAAGGGGCTTCAGGTACATGCTCCTTTCCACCTCTGCATGTCTTTCCCACCAACCTCTCTGGGACTTATTAATCTCCATGTAGTTGACTGTCAATGTTTAGAAGCCCAATATAGAAGCTCCGATATGAACAAAGTGCATGTGCAGGAGTCCATCTCTTATCTAAAAGACGATTCCCAGAAGCGAGGAACTGATCAACACTCCTTCCTGGTCTCTCGGATCATTGTTCAGTGGTCTGCTCTCCGGGGCCAACAAGGAATGTGAAAAGAATCGAGAGGAGAGTTCGTAAACTGAAGGAATATTCTGAAACTGCTCAGGAATCTGGAACTGAAACCCTTGTTATTTCTAGCAATTTACACTAAATCTACAGAGGTTGATCTGTTTTGATGAAAATCAGAACTTCATTAAAATCCTCTTGTTGCCTGCCATTGTGCACTTAACCTAGTATTTACAGCGTTCCTTCTCAGTTTTCAGTGTTGGGCACTGTTATGATGTGCTGTAGATATATTATGATTTGAGCATATTGCTAACCAATTTAATTTTTTTATTAATGCTGTTCTGTTCATCAGTCACTGTTTCCATTTAGTTCATTGCTATGCAATCTTTAAAATCAGTTTTTTAATTAAAACTCCCATTTCAAATTAAAACCAGGGTCGTTATGTACACCTAAGACTTTTCACATTTTATTTCGTTTAGAAGAAATGGTTCAAAATTGGGTAAATACATAGCAATTTACAGCATTACCAACTATTTGAAGTATTTGGATTTGAATTGCAGAAAAGCGAGGTTTACTGATAGCCATAATCAAGGAGAGATGTTGTAGTTGGCAGAAGCATGCATATTTTTGGATCCTGAATCGTTTCCTGGAATTTTTCTTTTTTGAATACCTGGAATACTGCGTACAGTTTTGGTTTCCATATTTATGAAAGGATATATTTGCTTTGTAGGCAGTTCAGAGAAGGTTCACTAGGTTGATTCCAGAGATGAGTGGTTTGACTTACGAGGAAAGGTTGAGGAGGTTGGGCCTCTACTCATTGGAATTCAGAAGAACGAGAGGTGATCTTATTGAAACGTCTAAGATTATGAGGGGGCTTGACAAGGTGGATGCAGAGAGAATGTTTCCACAGGTGAGGGAGACTAGAACTAGAGGGCATGATCTTAGAATAAGGGGCTGCCCATTTAAAACTGAGATGAGGAGGAATTTCTTCTGAGGCTTGTAAATCTGTGGAATTCGCTGCCTCAGAGAGCTGTGGAAGCTGGGTCATTGAATAAATTTAAGACAGCGATAGACAGTTTCTTAACCGATAAGGGAATAAGGGTTATGGGGATCGGGCAGGGAAGTGAGTCCATGATCGGATCAGCCAAGATCGTATGAAATGGTGGAGCAGGCTCGAGGGGCCGTATGGCCTACTCCTACTCCTGCTCCTGTTTCTTATGTTCTTATGTTTGTTGTACTCCCTCAATGGCAAGTATATCTTTCCTTAGATAAGGAAACCAAAACTGTTCACAATACTCCAGGTGTGGTCTCACCAAAGCCCTATATAATTGCAGTAAGACGTCTTTACTCTTGTAGTCAAATCCTCTTATAATAAAGGCCAACATAGCATTTGCTTTCTTAATTGCTTGCTGTACCAGCATGTTAAGTTTCAGGGATTTGTGTACAAGGACATTCTGGTCCCTCTGAACACCAACATTTCCCAATTTCTCACCGTTTTAAAAAAATACTTTGCTTTTCTATTTTTCCTACCAAAGTGGTTAACTTCACATTTTTCCACATTTTGGGCTCAATTTTCCCGGGTCATTTGCAATTTTTTTTGACGCGCGCCGTTTTTTCTGGAGGAATTATTTAATTCAAAGCTTCCCCTGGAATCTGCGCCGGTGTAACTGCTTTAGTTACGATTTTTCTACGTTGGCTTTTTTGACCTCTGCGCCAGTTTTCAACATTTTTCTAGTTTGCCCCAGAATGTTTTTATCCGAGGTCGGTATATCTGGCCACTCCCGAAAAACCTTCCGGTGTGTTAACAGAAAACGGCGCACATTGAAAAATTAAGGCTGAAATACGCCATTGTTTTTCATCGAAGTTTTTGGAGGGAGTCTCTAACACTTGAAATATCCACAATAACTTTTTTTTAACCGTTCAATGGCGTACATAAAAGTTTCTTGGATTTCTGAAGTTTTCATTATTTTTTTGCTCACGCCACCACCGAACGTCTTCAAGCAGGGCTGGAGGTGGTCATAGTGTCGGCTGTCGGAATTGGCCCCGCGCCCAAACACGGGCTCGGGGCTCGGCTGGAAAACGAGCCCGGGGGAGGGAGGGTAGGTGGCGATCGGAAGGCTTCTGCACTGAGCCCGGAGAGGGAGGTGCAGATCGGAAGGCTGCTATACTCTGCACAAGACCTCAATGAGTTGTGGGGGGGTAGGGGCCGAAGAGAAGGAGAGCAGTCACAAGACTGCAATGAGTTGGGGTGGGGAGAGAGGGGAAGTCACAAGACGTGGGTGTGATCCATTCATACAGACCTTGGGAAGGGAGAACAAAGAACCTGTCCTGCCTACTGTGTTAATAATGGAACAAAGAATGAAAATGATTCAGATTTAATGTAAAATATATTTTATTTAAAAGTTTAACAAACAGTTCTTTGTACTTAACTTTAATAAAATTATTCTCGTATCAAACTTTAAAGTTTTCAGTTATGATCACTTACAAACTTTATGATCACTTACTAACTGTTAAACTTGTAAATTTACATAACTTACAAAAATCTTTTAACTTGAGAACAACAGTAACAATAATAACAGCAGCAGCAGTAAAGAAAGGCTGCATCCATCTCTCCTCCACCTTATTCTAAGACCGCCCGCTGTGCTTGTTCTTGGTGACTCCACCAGCCCTGACCGCAGGCGGTGGTGCAGTGTTTTTGGGGTTGATACGAAGCTTATTCTTTCAAAGATCTCTGGTAGTGTGTACCTGTTTGGGGGTGGCGGGGGAGCGGGGAAGAGGAGGAGGCGGTGGCACTGTCGAGGGCCCGGCTTGGGGCTATTCAGAGGCTGGTGGGATTAGAGTGGGAGTGGTGGTTGATTCTGTCAATGGGCGCGGGGTCTGGGCGTGTTCCCTTATTGCAGCAGCTAACTCCAACATGCCGTCCCTCATGCGCCCTGACCATGTGTCAACGACCTGCAACATTCCCTCCATCATGTTGAGCTAAAGTGTCTCAACTACCATGTTCAGTGATGGTTTGCACCATTACTGACATTCCCTCCCTCATGGTCACTGACATCGTTCCCATTTCTCGTGAGATTGCTGTTACTTGTCCCGACAGTCCCGCTACCTCATCACCCACCCCACTGATGGCGTCCAGGAGTGATCGTGTCAGGTCAATTCTCTCCCCACTCATTGCCATCATCAGGACCTCAGAAGAGCACGGTCGAGCTCATCCCCACAGGTGTGGCTCTCACCCCACCACTGGAACCCGCAGCCTTGGAGGGTGCGGCCCTGGATGTTTCTCGCTGCACCCCACCCCTGGGACCCGCAGCCTCGAACGTTCGGAAACCATGGAATGTCCCACCACTAGTCACGGAAGGGGCTGGCACCTCAATGGGTGGCACCTGCACCTCCACCAAAGTCAGTAAAACAGTGGGGGCTTCATCCATCTCCATCCCCTCCCCCTCACCCCCATGCTCTTGCTCTGGAGGGTGGGTTTGGAAGATGTTCTCTTCAGGCTCAGCCTCGTCTGAATCTTCTGCATCATCAGGGTCGGCCTCAAGTTCTGCAAAATATAACAGAACACCAACAAATGGTTAGCAGCAGAGGAGGGGGGCAGGGTGGGTAGCATGAGTAGGCTCTCACAGCGCAGGCAGCAGACTGATTTGAAGGACCACGATGAATGATAGCACTTTGCATCAACCAAAGCATAGCTGATGGAGGCAATCCCAGGAACCGAAACATGGCTAGCCCGCACAGTACTTAACATTTAGCAAAGCCAAGCTGTGGAATTTTCAGGACTTGCCCTGTCCCTCGAGTGTGGGCCCAGCTTGTGCAGTGGTGGTTGCTTTTCTCTAGGCAGGACCCATCAAAGCAGCGATCCTCTCTTCCAGTGGTGATGGCTGCAGATTTGCTAGGCCTCCTGTTTGAGTTCTTTCACTTTTATTATGTGCCACCTTCCCCTGCAAAGATGAAAACCTAACTTTTTCGAGGGTATCGTTCTGCTGGGTGGGACATACAGATGGTCACATTTACCATTGGAATTCCAGTGAATAAATGAAATTATTACTTGAACTAATGACTTGACCAAGGTCCTGCCACTTCTTTTTACACTGGCCTCTAGATCTCGTGGTGGTCACCATTGTGCAGTAATCTTCTGCAACTTGGTTCCAGCGTTTCTTCTTTTTCTTTGGGTGGAACTTTTATGTGACGTCTGTTGGTGTCCAGCTCCTGCAATCTGGTCTGAATCACAGTAACTAGTGCCTCCACTTCATCCTGTAAGAAATTGTTGGTCTTTGCACCGCGTTGCATCTTGTATTGCTGCAGATCTATTTTTTCCAATGCTCGCACACAGCACTCCTTCTCACTGGCTTTTTAAAAATGACCGATTGCCACCCTGGAGCTGTACTGCGCATGCATGTCCATTGAAATAACGTCAAACGTCTCACTTTTTGTCGCACATGCGCAGAAGGTGCGGCATTGTTTTTTTTGATGCAAACAGCAGGCTCCATCCCCCGAGGTGACTGGACACGCTGCGCGTTGTCAAATTTGAATTATACATCGGGGAAACTTTAGCAAAATATTTCTGGCCTAGAAAAATGGGCGTAACTCTGGCAAAATATTACTTGAACTAATGACTTGACCAAGGTTCCAGCGTTTCTTCATTTTCTTTGGGTGGAACCAGAAAACGGGCTTGGGCAAAATTGAGCCCAATAATCCATTTGCCATGTTCTTGCCCACTCATTTAGCCTGTCTATATCCCCTTGAAGTCTCTTTGCATCCTCCTCACAACTTGCATTCCAACCTAGTTTTGTATCATCAGTAAACTTGGATATATTACATTTGGTCCCCTTATCCAAATCATTGATTTGGGCTTGGTGCTGTTGGATTGCTATCATCAATGTAACTGTACCCTAAGGTGAACCTTTGGGAGAAGATGGGTGGAGGAAAAAGATCTTTGTGTAATTTGATTTCTTATTTGTCCTCTTATTCATTCTAGGACTCTAATCAGTTGATTCGGGCAAGTGCTTTACGAGTTTTGTCCAGTATTAGAGTATCAATCATTGTTCCAATAATGATGCTGTCTATTAAGGAAGCTGCCAGTGACTTGTCTCCATACGTCCGGAAAACTGCTGCCCATGCCATTCAGAAACTTTACAGGTGGGTAGAGTTATGTGTTTTAAATGAGGTTCTAATTTGGTGAAATTTTAGTTTCTAACATTCAAATTGCTGTAATTGGTACTTTTGATATTCTACAAAGCCTTTGAGTGATGGGATATTCTCATCCTGTTTGACAGGAAGTGGAAAAAATCTATTGTGTTTTCCTGGACTTAATGCAATCCAAAGTCATCTAGATCATTGGATTTAGTGACTTACTCTGTGAAAGTCTCAAACGGTTGCTGGATTGTCAGTGCCCTGCATGGGAGATGCTAATGCTTAAATTGGATCTTGATGACCATACCAGGAGCACAAGAACTACTTCATGTGCACCACTGCTTTTGTTGATTTAAAAACAGAAAATGCTGGAACTGCACTGCAAGTCAACCAGCTTCTGAAATGTAAAGATACGTTAACAATTTGAATCGGGTGCTTCATGAGAACTGATGAAGGATCCCAACTTAAATGTTAACCTATCTTTCCTTTCAGATACTGACTGATCTGTGCATTTTCTGCATTTTGTGTTGGTCAATACAGGCTTTACAGAACACCAGTGACAAAGCATTCTATTGTTTATGCCAGTGGAAAGCCCTCTCCATCGGTAACCCTCACTAATTAATTCCTTGCTTCCTGGATGGCTAGCTGTTTTCCTTGGCTGATCTGTGAAATATTTTGGGGCAATTTTTACGTTAAACATATAGAAACATAGAAATTTACAGCGCAGAAGGAGGCGATTGCGGCCCATTGTGTCCGCGCCGGCCAATAAAGAGTAGCATGGCACTCAGTCAGCAGCCCTGAAGGTTACATATAAACCTATGAACAATGGCGGAAAGGTAAAGAGCACCCAGCCCAACCAATCCGCACTGCAACTGCGACACCCCTTACACTGAAACATTCTACACTCAACCCCAACTGGAGCCATGTGATCTCCTGGGAGAGGTTAACGGTATTATCTAAATGCAAGTTGTTGATGTTTGGACCTGTGTACTATGTATTCAGAAGTTCAAATGCTTAATGAACTGTCAGCTGTTGAGTCAGGGTTTTGGTGGCATTTAATAAGACAATGGAAATCGGTGGCTTTTTAAAAAAAAAAAATCGATAACCCAATTTATTTTCTCCAAGACGTTCTGCATTTCCGCCAGCATTCAGAGGTAAACTTATTTGATACCGCGGCCTTTGATACAGCTGCCTGGATAGCTGGTAGTTGTCACAAGGGCTGAAAGATTCTAGTGGCTGAATCCTGGAGCAGTGGGATAGATTTTGGTAACCTAGAGTTTACCTAACCAAGAAAAGTAGCTCTGATTATGATCAGTTTTCTTCACTTTCTCTTCTCTCTCCTTTTTCTCCCCGCCCGCCCCTGCCCCACCACCCCAGCCTCCCCACTTTCTTTTGAGTCTCCACACACCATTCTTGGGCAAGAATTTAGATCAGGATTCAAGCTTGGATTGAGCTGTGGAAAAAAAATAAACAACTTAATTCATTGACTAAAATTTAGTGCTCAAATCACCACAATAATCAAAATGAAAACTTCAGGATTTAATCATCATGCTAATTATTATTTTGTTCTTGCCCACAGTCTAGACGCAGAACAGAAAGAACCATTAGTAGAGGTCATAGAAAAGCTACTGAAAGATAAAAGTACGGTGAGTGATGCAGGTCTACACTGCCAAATTCTTTCAGGGTTATAAGATGTTGAATATTTCTACCAAATGTCTATGGTACTCGTGACAGAGATTATTTAAAAAAAAATGTATTGAGTTGTGCCTACATATGACCTAAATAAGTAGTTGAAAATAATTATGCAGCCTTTGGCTTTGGATGGTTTTATTAAATATTTTTTTAAATAAATATATTGTTGGCTCAAACTCAATCTCATTGGTTTCATTTATCCTTCTTCTTTAGAAATGTTTAGATATAATTACAAAATGTAACAGTCTCTAAATTTGATAGCCATAAATGGACACAGACCACTTGGGTTTAGTTATAAGATGCCAGGCTTGGATTAGGGACAAAGTGACACTTTTTGGCTTTTGCACAAATTGTGCTTTGTAAAAAAAAATAACATATTTTACAAATCCTTAGTTAGCTTAATCATTTTTTTTAAATGTGTGTGTATATATACAGACAATTTTCCCCAGTAAAAAAACATAGCAGTCTTTGTATATCTGTCTTCAGGTTTCTCACCTAAGATTTTTTTCTACAAATGTCCTCAGTTAACCTCCTGAAGACATTGGCTCCTTGCTTGGAGTACAGGTTCCTGTCACTACATCATTGGTACCAGTTTCAAAGTGGAACTGGACACAAGTCACCCGTATTCCCTCAACCATGGGTGATGAGATTTAAAAAAAAAACAAGTTGGCAAGACAGACAAATTAGAGCATTATCAAATTTTGGAGTTTAGATGGCAGTTACAAACTACTTAACTCCCTGTATTCAAGGGCGTCGCAGTTGTGTCTGATTCTGTCCTCGCTCAATGTCCACATGTGAATGTTCAGTAGTGATCACTGGGTAGCGATTGGGAGCCGGAGCCCTGGTTGACATCCCTATCCTTATGTAGGGTTACTGATGTCAATTGCAATGCCTTGCTGCCACATTGCTTGCAGTCAGCTAACTCGGAACAAACCAGATGCCAAATTTGGGCTGATCTTGATCAGCACAATTATTTGTTGCCTGCAACGTCTGAGGCAATGGTACACCTAATATGTAAAATCATTTTTTTCATTACGAAGCTTCTTTGAGTTCCTGTTAGGCTAGCTAATGGTCTAATTGTCTATCATTAATTTTGCTATATTAAAACATACCGATGGAGTACACTTTGCCACCTGCATTTTTTTTGAAAAACTCTATTTTCCTAATTTGAATGTAATCCCTGCTACACGATGAACGTTTGTTTTAATTATCAAAATTGAGCTGGAGTAAAAATGCAGACCACTTCAGTATCAACTACAAATGCAGGAAGGAAGGTCCTAAATGAAATTCTAATGGTAATCTTCCAGTAGTAACCTGAGCACACCTGCAGGAGGAGACATTATTCTACACTTTTGGTTTTTGTTCTTGCCTCTTGAACTCTGGGAGTGAAATAGTTTGTTGGAGGCATCTGAGTTTTTCAATTTTTCTTTAGATATTATAAGTTGTCTGTCTTGCTACCTTGATTTTTTGGTCACCTGGTGCCAAGCACCATTTATGTTTGAGAGGATGACTTGCTCCCAGTTCCACTTTGAAGCTGGTACAGCTGCAAAAAGGTGGTGTTACCAATGTGATCATTTTTTATTTCCCCCCTCTCCCTGTGGGCAAAAACCTAGTTGACAAATGTAGGATATCCCTCCCTTCTCCTTTCTAAGACTGGCTTATATACGTAATTGGGTTCCTGCAGCTTTCTAGTATTGTGCCCATCCTTGATTTTATCCCCATCCTCTTTGCCTCCCCCCGCCCCCCCCCCCCCCCCCAAATTCCTACCGGGGATATCGAGGCTAACTAGTACTCTTGGCCGGAGTCAGCTTCGTCAGTACCAGCCAAGAATTGAATTTAACTTGGTTATCCATCAGGCCATCACTAAAGCTCTAAAATGTGTCAATCCTATAGGAAATTATATATTTTTCAGACCAAATTTGGAATTGCATAACCAGATCCACCTGCTGTGTATAGAATTCTGTGTTGGTCACATTGGTAATATTTACAAGCTGTAAATTTGCTCCTTATGTCATCAATAAATCTATAGCTGCCTTGATGTATGGAAGTGTGATAATACATGCAAATATATTTGGTTTTACCTATTTAATATAATGAATTTACATAATTTTTAAATACATTTTCTCAATGTTGAGCTGTATCCAGTGATTTTGTAAATAGCTATTCAGATTAAGATGTTTAGTGAAGAATCTTCAATTTATTTGTCTTGGTAGATGGCAATTGAATTTCAAAATTGATTAGAAAGGGCATATTGTGGACTACTATGCAATTTTGAGCATCTTAGTTTATAGTTTGGCAGATTGATTCAAAACCTTGTAAAAGTTGTGCAAGGGCATTATCTTGGCACTTGTAATAACGAACAATTAATATAAAAATATTCTTTTCACCCCTTCCATTTTTCTGAAGCTGAGCGGACAAATAGTCAATCTGCCCATGTTGCTGTGTACTTAACTGCTAGGTGGGCACAGCCAACATTCCTAACCTTTCTCCTGAATAACTAAGTTTGGAGCAGTCACTCAACATTTTCTTTCGTTACATTGATTTCCTACCTTTCTATGTTTAAATAAATGACGTGAAACTTTTTAGTGCTTTTCTGAGATTGATTCAATAAGCTGTTCCTGTTACCTCTTCTGCCCCCAAAAGACATGTTTTTTCCCCACCCATGGTTTTCTGTTTATCTCTGAATGCTTGCTAAAATGCTTTTCCTGCTGTGGAACAAAGAAATGGGAATATGCAAATCCTTCATTGTGTTTAGGTGTTTCTTTTCTCCCTTGTACTCTGAGGAAAATTTTGGTTTGTCCTGACTTTCCCTGGGTATTGCCATAGGAGTTCCACTTGTGAGTTTCTTAAAAAGGAAGATGTCACTGTCCAGTCATTCATGTAGCATGTTGAGTACTGATCTTAAATATGCCTATGTTCACATAGTTGCTGAAGAGTGCAACAAGAAGTTTCTGCACTTCCAAGTAGCAGACAGATGTTATCAATATGAATGTAAGAGAAGCTGAAGGATGAGAAAAACTGTTTGGTCCATTGAGTTTGTCCCACTAGTATTTCAACTTGCTCAGCCTAGCATTCAACTGCATCTTGAAGCTCCTTTGATGTCACTATTTTGCCTGGTAAATCATTTCAAATATTTGCCACTATGAGTAAGGAATTCTTTTTATAAAAATCTGTTTTAAATTTACTTTTTGCTTATTTGAAGTTATGTCCACTTGTACTGGCCTAATTGATGTTAAAAATAATTTTCTGGCATCATCCATGCCATTTAATATATATACCTCGCCCCTGAACTACCTTTTCTGTAAACTATCGCTTAAGTTTGAATAATCTTTACTTGTGCCTCGTACTCTTTACACATGGATGTAAGTGCTATTATTTTGGATTCTCCTCTGCATCACTAGCAATTAATACTGCTTGGTTTTGTTTGCCCCATGAGTCTTCAATGTTAAATTGATGATGGACACAGAGGCCTTTTTGGATCCCCTAAACTTTGGCACCCAGTCTCCAGGTCATGGCCTAGCTGCAGAATGGACCTCACTAATCTAATGGGGATAACTTTTGAATTGTTGTCACTTTCACATTTTAGAAAAGCACCACTTGAACAAATTAAAATTCTTCTCCTTGTGCAAAGTGGCATTAGTAATTGGACTATTTACAAGCTCCCACTTGATGTTCAGAGAGGGAGTCAGTGGAGTGGATTGGAGTGGGTGTAGGGTGGCGAGAGAAGGGGAGAGACTTCAGTCTAGTTCCAGATATGTATTGCTGTTTTGCAAGAGCTCTTGGATAAGAAATTCTTGTGGGAATCAACGAATTGCTTGTTTTGGTAGATGGCCTCCCCATATAACATTGAATTAAATTGAGAGGTGTTTGACACGCATTTGAATTTCCCACTTCGATCTATCTGTGTCATTCAATTGCTGATGATCATCTATTGGTTAAAGAAGTTCTGAAGCTAAGCCAGTGAAATAAACTTAAATCCTGAATTATTAGAATCTTGGGTTTTTTCCTTGGACCCTGACAGACCAGCCAAAGCCATTTAACATTGTTGGTGTTACTCTTGTATTAACAGGATTTGATCGTGAAAGTCCAAACTAACCTGACATTTTAAACAAGTTTTAATGTAGCCTATTTTCTTGAGTTTGAACTGTGTGACAGAGTAATTTTCATCTGTCTTTGTAAGCTGTTATTTCAATACTAAAAGTATGCCTGTTAAACATTGTATCAGTTGCTATGCAGATCATCGGGACTGTTGAAGTGTGCAAATTTATTTTTAGATGGAGAAATAAAATCAGTCATTACAATTATTGTGTGCAAAATAAACCAAATGCTGAAAGAAGAATAGGGTGGTTATTGCAGTAATTTTTTTCTTCAATTTTATTTTGGTTTCCTTTCCTCCTTTCTCCCTGTGCTAATGCACCATTCCCTGGATGAAAACATGTGCAGTCATCCTACTCCTAAGCTCCTGACAGCAGGGGATTTATGGCACAGACTCGTATCCAATCACCTTATCCAATAGACGGTACGCAAACTCTGCCACTGGCACTGTTTTTGTAATAAAAATAGTGTTAAGTTATTAAATAGAAGATGTGCCATATAAGAACAGATGCTACAAAGTGTAAAATTTATTATTCATTGTTGGACCATGAGCATAGCTTCTGAGACTTCAAACAGGTACTTGAAAGTCTCTTAATATCTAGTTATTGAGATGAACTTATAAAACCAACAAAAAGGAATGAATTGTTCAATTGTAGTTTCTAAATTTTGTAACATTACGATTCTGCACCAGATTTTTATGAAACTTTTTAGAAGCATTAATTTGAAGTGGATTAATAATTCTGGTGCCTGACCGCAGCCACCATTTTAAAACTCTTTGGTTAAGCAGAATAACTGTTTTTTGCCTCTGTGCACTTCCAGGCGGTTTGTGGTACAGTGACTAGTTCAGTTGGCTTACTGTTGCATCTTTTACTCAACTGATGTAAGGGAAGCCAAAACAAGTTCCACAAGTTAATGAAATTCTAATTTACGATAAAATGTTCCTACTTGAACTGCACAAAAATTAATCCATATAAAACTGTCTCTTATCTTTAGCCTTAAACTATATTTATGAGTCACTGAATACCTTTCAGCTGTTACACTGCTGTTGATAATCCTTAAGTAAAGTAAGCATTTAATAATAGCAAAAGTGTTGAAAATTTATGTTTTGCATGAGTGAGTATGTTATGATTTGGCTGGTGAATGAGCACTTGTCAGATTTTTTTGGCTTCCCTTCTGTTCTTTCCTGAAGTTGCTGACTTTTTCTTGGGTGTGCTTCTGTAGGCACCTGCAAGTTTCTGGTACCTAGATTGACCAGCTATTCTCCATGAGTAAATCTAGGCCAGGTGTGTTTGCAGCTGTTGAGTATTGAGTGCATCTCAGTTGAGCTCATTCTTGCGCTCACATAATGTCCACATATGTGCATTTTCCAGCAGGAGTCTTTGGGTAGAGTCGGAACTCTCTGCTTTTTTACTTCTCTTTTTAGTCTAGTAGCCAAGGCCAAATATAGAACTCTAGCTGAAATAGTGTAACAGCAAAGATTGGCAGTCCACCTGAAAATAAATATTTGCAGGAGATGAGCCGGTGGCTGCCTTTTAACTGTTGAACATGACACTACGCTAATGACTGTAGTAAAAGAAATCTGCCCATCTATCTATTTAAAAGATGTATGTGTAGAGAATGAGATTCACTGGCACTTGGTACTTAGAAATAAATTGTCACTCAGTGTGATATAATCTACCTTCCCAATCGTGGTTTATCTCCTCTGAATTACAGGTACATTTACTGCTGTTAATAACATCTCTGAATCTGGATCACATTGTAAACATTTTTATTCAATCTATCTTGAATAAGGGACCAACGTAAATTGATTTATATTTTGTTTCATTTGAAAATTAATCTTGCACTAATCTGGTTATTGATTATAAGTCTCCGACAGACCAGAAAAAATATCATTTTGAAGTAATAGAGAATAAACTGAAAGTGGCAATTGGAAACGCACGTAAAGTAAAGGAAGTTTTACAAAGCAGATTAAAGTACTGGCTCTAAAGAGTGTGCACATGCATGTATGTCTTTGTGTATGTAATCTGTTAGTTAACATCTGCTTATTCAGTCAGATATATGTTAAGTCATAGTTCATGAACATTGATTTGATAGTAACTGTTCACTGTTGTGAAGGAAGAAAAACAGCGAGTTTGTGCAGATGTTTCATTGTGATAGATCTATTATCCAGCTATTACAAGATAAATGACTGATCTTTCCAGTTTTCCATGCCTACAGAAAATTGAAATAAGAAGGGAATATCATTTGGGCTGTATGATTAGGGCAGGTGGGATGGCCATTAATTTAAGAGAAGAGAATGCTGGCAGCAAGGGCTGACTTGTACTCTATTATCAATCACATCTCACCACTCTTCTCGTGATGACCTAGCACTCTCAGGTTTGCGAAGCGCTAATTAGAATTCATGACAAAATAGATGCAAGGAAACGTTTTGTACCCTTCATAATTTTATAGGAAATTTATTGTTATTAGAGGAACCATTTGCTTCGTGTGATTTTTCCATTACCAGCTTGTCAACTAGCATAGATAATCTGGAGAAAATATGAACTGCATAGATTGGGTGTCACTTTTGTTGATGGTGCATGTAGTTTACCTAGGAACCCAGCTAATGGCTGAAGTTCTTAGCAACAGCACAGAAAATCAGCAGCCTCCACTCGGAGAAAAATGAACTGTGTTTATTGGGTTAATGTAAAAAAGATATAAATGAAAAATTGCAATTTCAATTTGATAAGCATGCTGCTGATTTTGTTGGGAGTGAATTCTGTTTCTTCTAAAAGCCATTGTGTTCTCAGTGAGATAGAAATTAAAATTCTTTTTATCTGTGCATCCATGTGATGCTTGTGGTTTCTCCAGTATGAATGATTGCTGCCTGAGGAAAAGCTGACAGGTTAAAATTGCACCATATCAGATTCTTTTTAAAGAGACAGTCACTCCTTTGGCCAAGATTGGCTGGGTTTCAAATCTGCCAACAATTAACTGCTCTTTACATCGCACTGTTGATGTAATGTTGAGTATTCAGTATTGCATATACATGTTTGAAATTGCAGCAGTTTATCAGAATATCGCTGTCTCAATTTGTATAATTACAAAAATCTGCTGATGCTCTTTCTCTTCTCCCCCCCCCCCCCCCCCCCCACACACACACACACACACACAATTTTGTGCAAGCATTATTTAGCAAATTAAAGGGTTACAGTGTAGTATAGGTGTGCTTAAATAAATTAGATTTTCCTTAATTTGTTAATAGGTAGGTCCAAGAATATATCTGAAAATTACAAGATATGTAAATGTGCATTGAAATCTGCTAATATCCACTGGGAAGGGAATCCAGCAACCGCAACATTTTCCACTTGCTGTCTTTGGGCATGAAGGCTGATTATTTTTCTTAATGAAAGTTTCTCTTGACGAACCGGAGTGTTATTGGCATGTTAACCTGGCGAAAATGGCATGTGTCAAAAATGCTGCTTTTTAAAATTACTTTCAAGGCCTTACTAAATTAAAAAATAAACATTGTAAAAGAACTGTTATAATTCTTGAACTAGTTGAATAAAGGGCATCTGAAGAATCATGATTGAGCCTTATTAATAAGTTGTACTTTAAATGTATTTTTATTTGCAAAATTAAATGTGCATCAATCAAATTTCTAAGGATGGAAGCTGCTGTCTTGCTACCAATTCAGTTACTTGTGCAGCTAAATTTGAAGGATCATATGTAATTCTTTGCCTCCGTTCCGTTGGCCTTCAATCTCTGTCCTTGTCCCACACGAATGAAGAGCTCTGGTGATGCTCTTTCTGCGCACACGCGCGCACACACACACATTTTGCTGCTATTACTTTAATCATTTTAATTAGGTGTTAGTTATGCGCACTTGTACTGACCAGGGAGGATTTGTGAAGATTAATTTATTTTTATTCTTCCTCCCCCTTTTGAGCACAAGAATCAGCCCTCGGCACAACAAAACCAAGTTTGGGAGTTTAGTATGGTGGGGATTGAAGTTGTCTATTGCCAAGCGACCTGAATTCTACCATTTTGTTTTGAATTATGAAAGTAAGAACATTTAGTGTTTAAATAGATTTAAATGGGGAAAGATAATGTGGGGAGTAAATGTATTTATATTTTAGGTTGCTGTTAGCAGAAAACTAAATGTGGTTAATTAGAATAAGTGTGTACCGTGATGGATTAGGCAGGTTATTTAATTTATCTCGCAGTGTTCTGTAAATTGTATTTTTATTCCCTCAAACATGCTGTTTCCAGCCTGGAGTTACTGACATCATCTTTTGTTTTCAGCCTGATTAATTTATTGCAGTTTGACTCCAGGGAAGGTTGTCATTTTGTCCTTTGTGCTTGTCATACAGAGCGTATTTCTATTAGGATGCTCCAGTCATCGATTTCTAGATACTAGGCAATTTGAAATAGTTTATACTTATCCGATGTTGTCTATTGAAGTAGTTTCAGGTTGTCTATCGAATTTGTTTCAAGTCAAAGGTCAAAAGTTTCTCTCTGTAGGAAATTGTTACTTTCTGTACCAGCCTACAATACTAATTTCCTTCTAAACCCAGTTAACAGGTTTGTTTATTATCCACTGCTTAAGGATCATTTGCTGCTATCGGAGCATTTTTGCTTCCTTTTTTTGAGTTGTGTGAATTTTACACTCTAAGATGAAGGATCTCTGGGCTGGGGAACAGACTACATTTTTCATTTGTCATCCAACATCAGTCTGGCTTCACCATCAAAAACGAGCTGGTTGACTGCCTCAAAGACTCCTCCTGCGGGGCTAACAAACGCCTCATGACTCTTCGACTCACACTATCCCGGAACCAGTGTGCCAAAGTCATCAGTGCGTATGCCCCAAAACTCGATGCAACTGATGAGACCAAAGAGGGTTTTTACACCAACCTCTCAAAATCCCTGTTCTAGGTTCCCGCGGGTGACAAACTAATCCTCCTCGGTGACTTCAACACCAAGGTTGGCAAGGACACAGACCTCTGGGGTGGGTGGGGGGGGGGGGGGGGGGTGTGATTGGCAGAGAGGGGGAAGGGAAAACCAACACCGGTGGTACCCTACTCCTGACAATGTCTCGAGCACGAACTTGTCATCGCCAACACCTTGTTCAGCCAGAGGGACAAGTACAAGGCATTGTGGCATCGCCCTCGCTCCAAGCACTGGCATCTGCTTAACTATGTCATCGTCCGTGCCAGGGATCGCAAGGATGTGCGCATCACCCGCACCATGACAGGAGCCGACGACTACTGGATGGACCACGGCCTAATCCGATCCATCATCGACATCAATATAGCCCCAAAGCGGAGGGGGCAGCAGAAGCAGTGCCACAAAAAAGTAAATGCCGGAGCACTTAAGGACCCAGCTAAGAGAGCCCGATACAGCCAGCACCTCACAGCTAACCTGGCGTGCCTTGATGACCCTGAGATGCAGAATGCCCACAGCGCTCGGTCTATCCTCCAGGCCTCCATAACCAGTGCCTGCAAAGAGACACTCGGTTACTCAACCAGGAAACACCAGGACTGGTTTGATGGGAATGATCAGGAGATCCAAGAGCTAATAGATCGCAAGCGCAGGGCATTTCTGAGTCTTAAACAACAACCCAATGCGGGAGCAGCAAAGCAGCATTACAGACGGCTCAAGGCTGAGGTCCAACAAAAAATCCGGGACCTAAAGAACAGGTGGTGGATGGAGAAAGCACAGGAGATACAGCAGCTGGCCGACAACCATGATATGCAAGGATTCTTCAGCGCGGTCAAGGCCACCTACGGGCCAAACACCCAAGGCCCCACCCCACTGCTGACCAAGAATGGGGAAACACTCATCAAGGACACCGAGGCAGTCAGGGCCCGCTGGAAAGAGAACTTCGAAGATCTCCTCGATCGAGACTCTGCCTTTGACTCGAGTGTTCTCTACTCCATCCTGCAGCATGCTACCCGCCACCACCTCAGTGAGACCACCTCAGAGAGACCCCAACACTGCAAGAGGTAGAAAAAGTCATAAGACAGCTTAAGAACAACAAGGCTGTGGGTGCGGACGGAATCCCTGCTGAGGCATTGAAGTATGGCGGAGAGGCACTGCTAGTCTCATCTCATTTGGAGAGAGGAGAGCATGCCGGGGGATCTCAGAGATGCAGTAATCGTGACCATCTTTTAAAAAAGGAGGCAAGTCTGACTGCGGCAACTACAGAGGAATCTCCCTGCGATCAGCCACTGGGAAATTCGTCGCTAGTGTCCTCCTCAACCATCTTCCCGTGGCCAAAGAGCTCATCCCGGAGTCACAGTGCGAATTTCGTCCCCTACGGGGCACAACGGACATGTTTTTTGCAGCGTGACAGCTACAGGAAAACTGCAGGGAAAAGCGCCAGCCCTTAAACATGGCCGCCTTCGACCTTACAAAGGCCTTTGACACTTTCAACCACGAGGGTCTATGGAACGTCCTCCTCCATTTCGGATTTCCCCCTAAAGTTTGTCCCCATCCTCCGCCTGCTCCACGACGACATGCAGGCCGTGATCCTGACCAACAGATCCATCGCAGACCCAATCCACGTCCGGACCGGGGTCAAACAGAGCTGCGTCATTGCCCCAACCCTCTTAATCTTTTTCGCTGCCATGCTCCACCTCGCAGTCAACAAGCTTCCCGCTGGGGTGGAACTAAACTACAGAACCAGTGAGAACCTGTTCAAACTTCGCCATCTCCAGGCCAGATCCAAGACCGTCCCAACCTCTGTTGTCGAGCTACAGTACACGGACGATGCCTGCGTCTGCGCACATAGAGACGTACGAAAGCATAGGCCTTTGGCTAAACATCCGTAAAACAAAGGTCCTCCACCAACCTGTCCTCACCGCACAGCACTGCCCCCCCCAGTCATCAAGATTCACGGCGCGGCCCTGGACACCGTGGGCCACTTCCCATATCTCGGGAGCCTCCTATCGACAAGAGTAGGCATCGACGACGAGATCCAACACTGCCTCCAGTGTGCCAGCGCAGCCTTCGGCCACCTGAGGAAAAGTGTTTGAAGACCAGGCCCTCAAAACTGCCACCAAGCTCATGGTCTACAGGGCTGTAGTAATACCTGCCCTCCTGTATGGCTCAGAGACATGGACCATGTACAGTAGACACCTCAAGTTGCTGAAGAAATATCACCAGCGATGTCTCCGCAAGATCCTACAAATCTCCTGGGAGGACAGGCGCACCAACATCAGCGTCCTCATTCAGGCTAACATCCTCAGCATTGAAGCACTGACCACACTCGATCAGCTCCGCTGGGCAGGCCACATAGTCTGCATGCCAGACACGAGACTCCCAAAACAAATGCTCTATTCTGAGCTCCCTCACGGCAAACGAGCCAAAGGTGGGCAGCGGAAACGCCACAAGGCCTCCCTGATAAAGTGCGGCATCCCCACTGACACCTGGGAGTCCTCTCTAAGACTACCCTAAGTGGAGGACGTGCATCCGAGAGGGCGTTGATCACCTCGAGTCTCAATGCCGAGAGCGTGCAGAAATCAAGCCCAGGCAGCGGAAAGAGCGTGCAGCAAACCAGTCCCACCCATCCCTTCCCTCAACGATTATCTGTCCCACCTGTGACAGAGTCTGTGGCGCTCGTATTGGACTGTTCAGCCACCAAAGAACTCACTTCAGGAGTGGAAGCGAGTCTTCCTCGATTCTGAGGGACTGCCTATGATGATGGGGAAAGTACCTGACATAAAACTGTTTTTGTGTAAAGCCTCCTTGCACTGTAATGTGCAGGACCCACCCAATGAAAATAGCACATCACTTTCTGCACTGGTGACATTTTCATGTCCCACACTAGTTATCCTTGTTAATGGGCGAACTAGTTTTGCTAAATTAGGGGCATTTATTTGGTTGGTAGTGCACATAAAATGTCCAAATTTTCAATTTTTGTGCATTAATTGTAGATAAGTGATCTGTTGTCTGCATGCCTTTACTGAGATGGGAAATGAGTCCAGTTAGTTTAAAAAAAATTATATCCTGTGTTACTAATGAGAAAGCAAAAAAAAGTGCCACTTTTTTCTCCTCTTCCTTCACGGGTGTTGACTCCTTGCTAAGGTATGCTTCCATGGGCTTTGGTTGCCCCTCTGGTACTTCCTGAAGTGGCTAATGTTGATGTGAGAGTCTAGACAATGTTGTGAATTCGGCTGCAGGTGGCATCATATCGGAGTAGACAGTTGCACGTCTGCACTTTCAGCAGAGTCACTGTAGAATGACCAAGAGCAGTAATCCTAAGCTGTTTTTCTATTCCTCTCTCCATCACGAACAAAGTTTTGTTTCCAATTAGATTGCAAGAGTGAGCATTGGAAGCAAGTTTATAGCTACCATTTCTATTACAAGGAATTATTACTTCTGCTGTGGTCCGATAATACAATTAACTTTAGGTGTGCCTTTCTCAATTAAGACCATTGGAAAAATCTCGAAGCCGGCACCAAGTTCATGGTCTACAGAGCAGTAGTGATACGCATCCTCCTGCATTCTTCAGAGACGTGGACTATGTACAGCAGGCACCTCAGCACTGGAGAAGAACATAAGAACATAACCTAAGAACATAAGAATTAGGAACAGGAGTAGGCCATCTAGCCCCTCGAGCCTGCTCCGCCATTCAACAAGATCATGGCTGATCTGGCTGTGGACTCGGCTCTACTTACCCGCCCGCTCCCCATAACCCTTAATTCCCTTATTGGTTAAAAATCTATCTATCTGTGATTTGAATACATTCAATGAACAAGCCTCAACTGCTTCCTTGGGCAGAGAATTCCACAGATTCACAACCCTCTGGGAGAAGAAATTCCTTCTCAACTTGGTTTTAAATTGGCTCCCCTGTATTTTGAGGCTGTGCCCCCTAATTCTAGTCTCTCCGACCAGTGGAAACAACCTCTCTGCCTTTATCTTGTCTATCCAATTCATTATTTTAAATGTTTCTATAGGATCACCCCTCATCCTTCTGAACTCCAACGAGTAAAGACCCAGTCTACTCAATCTATCATCATAAGATAACCTGTTCATCTCTGGAATCAGCCTAGTGAATCGTCTCTGGACCCCCTCCAAAGCTGGTATATCCTTCCTTAAGTAAGGTGACCAAAACTGTACACAGTACTCCAGGTGCAGCCTCACCAATACCCTGTACAGTTGCAGCAGGACCTCCCTGCTTTTGTACTCCAACCCTCTCGCAATGAAGGCCATCGTTCCATTCGCCTTCCTGATTACCTGCTGCACCTGCAAACTAACTTTTGGGGATTCATGCTCAAGGACTCCCAGGTCCCTCTGCACCGCAGCATGTTGTAATTTCTCTCCATTCAAATAATATTCCCTTTTACTGTTTTTTTTTCTCCAAGGTGGATGACCTCACATTTTCCGACATTGTATTTCATTTGCCAAACTTTAACCCATTCGCTTAACCTATCTAAATCTCTTTGCAGCCTCTGTGTCCTCTACACAACCTGCTTTCCCACTAATCTTTGTGTCATCTGCAAATTTTGTTAAACTACACTCTGTCCCCTCTTCCAGGTCATCTATGTATATTGTAAACAGTTCTGATCCCAGCATCGATCCCTGTGACACTCCACTAACCACCGATTTCCAACCTGAAAATGACCCATTTATCCCGACTCTCTGCTTTCTGTTAGCCAGGCAATTCTCAATCCATGCTACTACATTTCCTTTGACTCCACGTACCTTTATCTTCTGCAGAACCATTTGTGTGGCACCTTATTGAATGCCTTTTGGAAATCTAAATACACCACATCCATCGGTACACCTCTATCCACCATGCTTATTATATCCTCAAAGAATTCTAGTAAATTAGTTAAACATGATTTCCCCTTCATGAATCCATGTTGCGTCTGCTTGATTGCACTATTCCTATCTAGATGTCCCGCTATTTCTTCCTTAATGATAGCTTCAAGCATTTTCCCCACTACAGATGTTTAACTAACCAGCCTATAGTTACCTGCATTTTGTCTGACCTCTTTTTTAAACAGAGGCATTACATTAGCTGCTTTCCAATCCGCTGGTACCTCCCCAGAGTCCAGAGAATTTTGTTATATTATAACGAATGCATCTGCTATAACTTCCGCCATCTCTTTTAATACCCTGGGATGCATTTCATCAGGACCAGGGGACTTGTCTACCTTGAGTCCCATTAGCCTGTCCAGCACTACCCCCCTAGTGATAGTGATTGTCTCAAGGTCCTCCCTTCCCACATTCCCGTGACCAGCAATTTTTGGCATGATTTTTGTGTCTTCCACTGTGAAGACTGAAGCAAAATAATTGTTTAAGGTTTCCGCCATTTCCACATTTCCCATTATTAAATCCCCCTTCTCATTTTCTAAGGGACCAACATTTACTTTAGCCACTCTTTTCCGTTTTATATATCAGTAAAAGCTTTGACTATCTGTTTTTATGTTTTGCGCAAGTTTACTTTCGTAATCTATCTTTCCTTTCTTTATTGCTTTCTTAGTCATTCTTTGCTGTCGTTTAAAATTTTCCCAATCTTCTTGTTTACCACTAACCTTGGCCACCTTATACGCATTGGTTTTTAATTTGACACACTACTTTATTTCCTTGGTTATCCACGGCTAGTTATCTTACCGCCCTTATTTTTCACTGGAATATATTTTTGTTGAGCACTATGAAAGAGCTCCTTAAAAGTCCTCCACTGTTCCTCAATTATGCCACCATTTAGTCTGTGTTCCCGGTCTACTTTAGCCAACTCTGCCCTCATCCCACTGTAGTCTGCTTTGTTTAGCATAGTACGCTCGTTTGAGACACTACTTCCTCACCCTCAATCTGTATTACAAATTCAACCATACCGTGATCACTCATTCCGAGAGGATCTTTTACTAGGAGATCGTTTATTATTCCTGTCTCATTACACAGGACCAGATCTAAGATAGCTTGCTCCCTTGTAGGTTCTGTAACATACTGTTCTAAGAAACAATCCTGTATGCATTCTATGAATTCCTCCTCAAGGCTACCCCGTGCGATTTGATTTGACCAATCGATATGTTGGTTAAAATCCCCCATGATTACTGCCGTTCCTTTTTCACATGCCTCCATTATTCCCTTGATTATTGTCCGCCCCACCGTGAAGTTATTATTTGGGGGCCTATAAACTATGCCCACCCCTTACTATCTCTAATCTCCACCCACAATGTTTCAACATTTTGTTCATTCGAGCCAATATCTTCTCTCACAACTGCCCTGACATCATTCTTTATTAACAGAGCTACCCCACCTCCTTTCCCTTCTTGTCTATCTTTCCGAATTGTCACATACACCTGTATGTTTAATTCCCAGTCTTGGCCACTCTGTAATGGCCACCAAATCATACCCATTTGTAATGATTTGTGCCGTCAACTCATTTACTTTATTTCAAATGCTGCGTGCGTTTAGGTAGTGTTTTAATACTAGTTTTTAAACCATGATTTTTAGTTTTGACTCTTCCTGCAGGCCCTTTATATTCATACATATTGTCCCTTCCTATCACCTTGTGGTTTACACTAACCCCAGTGCTACTCTGCTCTGTTGCCTCCTGCCTTTTGCATTCTTTAGGTCCTGTTCATCTGAGCTCTCACCTACTCTAACTAGCTCAGAGCCCTCTTCTGGGTTCCGAATACTCGTCGCATTGAGGCACTGAGCTTTCATGCTTGCCTTTTTATTACACTTTGACTCTTTAGAATTTTGCTGTCGAGTGGCCCTTTTTGTTTTTTGCCTTGGGTTTCTCTGCCCTTCACTTTTACTCATCTAATTTCTGTCTTTTGCTTCTGTCTCCATTTGTTTCCTTCTGTCTCCCTGCATTGGTTCCCATCCCCCTGCCATATTAGTTTAACTCCTCCCCAACAGCACTGGCAAACACTCCCCCCTAGGACATTGGTTCCGGTCCTGCCTAGGTGCAGACTGTCCGGTTTGTACTGGTCCCACCTTCCCCAGAACCGGTTCCAATGCCCCAGGAATTTGAATCCCTCCCTGCTGCACCACTGCTCAAGCCACATGTTCATGTGAGCTATCCTGCGATTCCTACTCTGACTAGCTCATGGCACTGGTAGCAATCCTGAGATTACTACTTTTGAGGTCCTACTTTTTAATTTAGCTCCTAGTTCCTTAAATTCGTCTCGTAGGACCTCATCCCTTTTTTTTTAACCTATATCGTTGGTACCAATGTGCACCACGGCAATTGCTGTTCTCCCTCCCTTTTCAGAATGTCCTGCACCCGCTCTGAGACATCCTTGATCCTTGCACCAGGGAGGCAACATACCATCCTTGAGTCTTGGTTGATGGCCGCAGAAACGCCTATCTATTCCCCATACAATCGAATCCCCTATCACTATCGCTCTCCCACTCTTTTTCCTGCCCTCCTGTGCAGCAGAGCCAGCCATGGTGCCATGAACTTGGCTGCTGCTGCCCTCCCCTGATGAGTCATCCCCCTCAACAGTACTCAAAGCGGTGTATCTGTTTTGCAGGGGGTTGATTGCAGAGGACCCCTGCACTACCTTCCTTGCACTGCTCTTCCAGCTGGTCTTCCATTCCCTATCTGGCTGTGGACCCTTCACCTGCGGTAAGACCAACTCGCCACATGTGGTACTCACGTCATTCTCAGCGTCGTGGATGCTCCAGAGTGAATCCACCCTCTGCTCCAATTCCGCAACGAGGTCCGTCAGGAGCTGGAGGCGGATACACTTCTGCACACGTAGTCGTCAGGGACACCGGAAGTGTCCCTAAGTTCCCACATGGTACAGGAGGAGCATATCACGTGTCCGAGCTATCCTGCCATGACTTAACCCTTCGATATACTTAATTTGGCGACAAAAATGTTAACAGGTTACTTACTGATATAAAAAAGAAAAAGAAAAGCTACTCACCAATCACCCCTTTGGCTGTGACGTCACCTTTTGATTTCTTTCTACTTTTTTGCTTTTTCTCCCGGCTGGAGCTGCACAAGCTGGGCCTTTTGTAGGCCTCACCAACGTCACGCACTCCCGCCTCTGACTGCTGCCGCTGGGCCTTTTGTAGGCCTCGCTCGAAGTACTACCAATGCTGCCTCCACAAGATCCTGCAAATCCATTGGCAAGATAGGCGCGCCACCATCTGTGTTCTTGCTCAGGCCAGCATCGGAGCATTGACCACGCTCGATCAGCTCCAATGGATGGGCCACATCATCCGATTGCCCGATACTGGACTCTCAAAACAAGCGCTCTACTCAGAGCTCCGACACAGTAAGTGAGTCCCGGATGGGCAGAGGAAATACTTCAAGGACACCCTCAAAGTCTTCTTGGAAAAAGTGCAACATCTCCACTGACACCAGGGAATCCTTGCCCCAAGACTGGTCAAAGTGGAGGCGAAGCATCCGGGAAGGTGCCGAACACCTCGAGTCTCTTCGCCGGGAGTTCGCGGAAGTCAAGCATAAATGGCGGAAGAAGTGTACGACAACACAAGCACCCCCACCACCCGTCCTTCAACCACTGTCTGCCCCACCTGTGACAGAGACTGTAGGTCCTGCATTGGTCTCATCAGTCACCTGAGAACTTGTATTAGTGTGGAAGCACAAGAACATAACACAAGAAATAGGAGCAGGAGTAGGCTATTTGACCCCTCGAGCCTGCTCTGCCATTTAATAAGATCATGGCTGATCTGATCATGGATTCAGTTCCACTTCCCTACCCGCTCCCCATAACCCTTCATCCTCGACTCCGAGGGACTGCCTCAGAAGAAGAATTGAAGAATATGAGCTGTTAACCATATTATTAAACCTTATTTTAAAGCTCTGCCAGCTTGGCTTACAAGAAGTTTGTAAATAGGGTTCTTATTTGTTTGCTTTTGGAGCCAACTCAGTGGGTTCTAATTGTGTTAATGAAGAAATCTTTGCTGCGTTTGGTACCCTACCAATTAATGAGTACTTCACATGGTATCATTGTATGTGGGAATAATTAGATTCAAAATAAATCTATATGTCGATACTTCTGTAAATTGTAGCTAGGTATTGTTCACGTTTCCTGAGCTTGTTTTCTTCAAGTGTAGGCTGCTCAATGCATAAGCAAAATTTAATTTAAAAAAAAAAGTACATACATTTTGTGAAGTCACGGTACAATTGTCACTGGATAATTAGAAGAATACATTGGGATAGTACCTAACAATAGGTAGCTCACCCAACATCGTGAAAGTGATGACCATGCAATTTATTCACTTGAACTTTGCCACATTTTATTACATTTCAATTATAAATCTTCAGTTTTTTTTTGGTCTTGCATGTATGCCAATTCTACATTTTGGTTGTCAAGTCATTGGACCATTTTCTTCCAGATTGATTGTGATTCTTTTTCTCCTTACTAATTCCTTTTTTCTATTTTCATTATTTAGCGATCCCATTATGCAAGACCCCTGTTCATTGCTACTGTTAATTATCTGTTTACTGTTCATAATTTTAGTAGCTTATAACGTAAGCCACAGTCTTGATGTGTTCATTCTGCTACCTTCCAAAGTCAAGAATTATCGTGAGGGCAAGTGATTTGACCAGTAAGCCGCAATGCAATAATGAATTTGCCCCATTTGCACAATGCTAATTAGCTAGACATTGGGCAGATTAGGCATACATTGAGCCAGGGAGAGCAATGAGTCACTAACTGGAGAAGCGGAGATACAGTACTTGAGGAAAATAGAGAGAAAACCCTAAAATGTTATGCCTAAATCACCTTTTATAGTTGTGAAGACCAGATGGTGCGTGTGTTTGTGTAAAAGAGTAATCTGAGCTGTTCCTGCATGTTTCCAGTTGGCTGGTAAAAGAGCTGGTCAAAGCACTGGAGAAGTACCACCACGCTGCCTCTGCAAGATCCTACAAATCCATTGGCAGGATAGGCACACCAACGTCTGTGTTCTCGCTCAGGCCAACATCCCCAGCATCGAAGCATTGACCATGCTCAATCAGCTCCGCTGGATGGGCCACATCATCCGCATGCCTGATACTCGATTACCAAAACAAGTGTTCTACTCAGAGCTCCGACATGGCAAGGACACCCTTAAAAGCCTCCTTTAAATGTGCAAGAGCCCCACCGACTCTTGGGAATCGCTGGCCCAAGACCGCTCAAAGTGGAGGAGAAGCATCCGGGAAGGCGTCGAACACCTCCAGTCTCTTTGCCGGGAGCACACGGAAGCCAAGCGGAAGGAGTGTACGACAACCCAAGCACCCCCACCGACCCGTCCTTTCAACCATCACCTGCCTCACATGTGACAGACTGTCGGTCCCGCATTGGTCTCAACAGTCGTTTGAGAACTCTTATTAGTGTGGACGCAAGTCATCCTCGACTCCGGGGGACTGCCTAAGAATTATTATTGAAGGTAAAAGAGAAGCACTGATAGAGATGTAGGGGAAGGTTACCTCTCCCACTTTCTTGTCTTGACTGATGATGCACTATGCAGGGAAAATACATAGAACTTTCATTGTTTATGGTGATTGTAAATAGTGAGTGAAATGTCTTTTATTTTTAAAGCTGCTGTGCCCAATTTCTCTAAATTGATGTTTCGGGTGTGGTTTGAAACAAGCTGGGCACACTTTTTTTTTCAACGGAGTTTTTTCTAGTGTAGTTTACATTCCCTTTGTTAACATTTCCTAGTACAGGTACAATGGGCTCAAGCTTCGGACCACCGCTAGAATGGCGCACATTGGAGAGGCCCGCCTAACTTGTAGAACTGAAAAAGCGCCAAATACTTGCCTCGCGATTCTCCGATAGCTGCAGGCCTGTTTCCAGCTCGGCGCGGCGCAGCAGGAGCTGCTGGGGGCGGAGCTATAGCCCTGCGCCAAAAACAGTGCCGGCAGCTGCGTGCATGTGCAGTGGCTCCTGGCCCTCCCAGCGCGTCCTGTCTCCGGGCGACGACTCTATCCCTGGCCGAAGGGACATCGCCCCTAACCCGAGCCGCGTGGCCTGACAGTACTTAGCTCTTCCGCGGCGGTGCGCCGTGGATCTCCTGGGGACAGGCCCCCCCACCCCCAAACTCCTCATCGGCGGCAGGGCCCGCCCGGCATTTCCTGGGGGAACCCGTCCCAGCATGCTGTTGGAGGGCTCCCGGTACTGCAGTAGGTGAGTAGAAACGTAATTTTTAAATTTTTTTTGATGATTTATTGATTTATTTATCATTTATTGATGATGGCTCTTTATTTGTAAAAGTGAAGTGTTTAATGCTTGTAAACTTCCCCCCCCCCCCCCCTTCCCTACGCCTAATTTATAAAGTGCAGGCAAGGTTTTTCTGAGCGTACAAAAATCTACACTTGCTCCATTCTAAGTTAGTTTGGAGTAAGTTTTCGCTGCCTAAACTTGCAAAACAGGCGTAAGTGGTTTGTAACGCCCCCTTTTGGGGAAAAAAACTATTCTAACTCACTAGAATTGGAGCAAATTAAATGCCGATAATTGCAATTTCTAAAATACTCCATTCTAAACTAGTTGCTCCAAAAAAATAGGAGCAACTCGAGCCCAATGTCTCTCATCCAGCAACCTCGGGACCGAGACCGTGCCGATTGTTCGATGTTTCCGGATTTCGGACAAGAAAGTCAAGAGCGTATGTATGCTACCGAGACAAAGTACTAATGGTGGTGTGGGTCAGGTCGAGGGTCATTCGGCAAGGCTCAGATCAATCTCACCCCATTTTTAAAACATAGCGGCGAAGTTGATAACTACTCCGGCCCGCTGGATTTTTGGACAATAATTCCGGATTTTATTTTACTGATTATCCAATGGTATTTTCTCAAAAATGTCCGATTTTCGGACAATTCTGATTTTCGAACAGCCAGATTTGAGATGTTGTACCTGTAAGGTGCACAATATTGTGGTCTTAAAGCTTTTTTAAAAAAAAAAGTGGTTTAGTGTCTGGTTTGTTGCAGAGAACATTTTTCATAGTTATAGCATGCCTAACCTCCACCAAGGTTCCCCCCTATCCATGAGCCCACGACTTTCTCTCGTTTCTTTCCTAGCTCACCTCCTACCCTCTCGGAGATCATCTTATCCATGAGACCCACCTCCTGATTTTGACCCTATTCCTGCTGAACACCCAACTTCTCTTCTTTCCCCTATGCTAACTGATACTGTAACTGATTCTCTCTCGGGTACTGTCCACCTCGCATTCAAAACCGCAGTTATCATTCCCTCCTCACAAACCCCACACTCAACCCCTGTCCTTTAAAACTACCGCTTCCTTTACTTTTTGAATGTGTTGTCCCCTCCCAAATCTGCCCAGCATTTCCATGTTTGAATCCCTCTAAACAGGTGCCTGCCCTGTCCTTTCACTGAAGCTGTGCTAATCAAAGTCCCCACAAATGATATCCTGTGTCCTGCTCAAGCTCTTTGCAGCCTTTAATGCGGTGAACCGCACCATCCTCCGCCAATGCCTCTCCTTGGTCATCCTAGTCAGTGGGACTACCTATGCCTGATTCCACTATTGCCTATCCAATCCTAGCTAGAGCATCTCCGGTAATGGTGTCTCTTCCCGCCCCTACACTGTTACCTCCAGAGTCTCCCAAAGACGACTCCTCTTGGCCCCCTCCACGTCCTCATTTACATGTTGCTCCTTGGCAGGCTCCACATTTCTCTCGATCCCTCCACTCCCTCTATGCTGTCAGACTGCTTGTTGGACATCCAGTCCTAGATGAGCTACAATTTCCTGCAGTTAACCACTGGGAAGACAAAGGTCATTGCGTTCTCCTCGCGCTCCTCCCGAAGAAACTCCATATACTAAACTGATTCCATCCTCTTTCCAGCGCCATGTCTCAATGAACCAGACTGTTTGCAAGCTCGCAGTCTTTATTGACGCTGAGCTTCTGATCCCATATTCTCTCCATCGGAGATCGCCGACTTCCAGATCTACAGTATCTCCCATCTCAGTCCTTCTGCTACCCGAAGTCTTCATCAGTGGCTTTGTCACCTCCAGACGTGACTATTACTGGCTGACTTCCCATTCACGACTCTCAATAAACGGCAGCTCATCTGAAGCTCTGCTGTCCGAGTCCCAGTCGCCCATGACCCTTGTGCTTGCTGACCTACATTGACTTCCGGTCCACCCATTGCCTCCCACTTTAAAATTCTCATCCTAGCGTTCAAATCGCTTCATGGCCTTCCCCCTCCCTATGCCTTTACTACTCCTTATCTGCACGAGCTTCTCCAGCCCCACCATTCTCCAAGAACTTTGCATTCCTCCAACTCTAGCCTAGTGCATTCCCCTTGCCCATCCATTGGCATCTGTGCTTTTCGCTGCCTAGGCCTTAAGCTTGAATTTCCTCCCTAAATCTTTCTGTCTCTCCACATCCTCCCCTCCTTAAAGACCATACTTAAAACTCACCTCTTTGACCCAAGCTTTTTGTCACCCCGTCTAATATCTCCTCCTTTGGCAATGTGTAGATTTTTACCCGATTACGTTTCTGTGAAGCGATTTTAGAATGTTTTTCTACATTAAAGGTGCTATGTAAATGCAAGTTGTTTCTTGATTGGAGGGGTAACTGATCAATGTGTATTAAATTGAGAGAATTGTGAATATCTAAAGTGTGAGCTTCCCTCCTGTTTCCCCCTTCATGCTGCCCCCACCCCCCCGTCCCTAAAAAGGTTCCCCTGCAAATCACAGTTCACAAGCACCATCAATCTGGGGTGGATTCAAATCCAGGTTCCAGGATGTGCTAACTCATTGCCCTATTAATACACTTGGGACAATGATGTACGTTGTCTACCAAGTCTCCAGTGGCGTTCTCTCTCAAAACATGAGACTCAATTTTCCCGGGTCATTTGCGCCGTGTTTTTGGCACGCGCCATTTTGTCTGGTGTAATTATTTAATTCAAAGTTTCCCCTTGGAATCTGCGCCGGTGTAACTGCTTTAGTTATGATTTTTCTACGTTAGGTTTTTTTGACGTCCCCTCATGTCTGAATGTTTTCAGCAATTTTCAGAGTTTGCCCAAAATGTTTTTATTCTATGGCGGCGTATCTGGCCACTCCCGAAAAACCTTCAGGTGAGTTAACAGAAAGCAGTGCACATTGAAAAATGGGCGCTGAAAGACGCCATTGTTTTTCATTGAAGTTTTTGGAGGGAGTCTTTAACATTTGAAAGGTAAAAAAAAGTTTAACTTTATTATGGATATTTCAACGGAGTACATGGAAGTTTCTTGAATTTCTGAAGTTTTTTTTTGTACTGACGCACCACCACCGAAAGTCTTCAAGCAGGGCTGGAGGGATGTAGCTTTGGCTATCAGAATTGGCCCCGTGCCCGGACACATGGGCTTGGGGCTCGGCTGGAAAACAAGCCCGGTGGGGGGGTGGTGGCGATCAGAAGACTGCAATGAGTTTGGGGCGGGGAGAGAGAGAAGGGGAGAAGTCACAAGACTGCAATTAGTTTGGTGGGGGAAGGATAGAGGGAGGAGAAGTCACAAGACTGGATGTGGTCCATCCATACAGACCTTGGGGAAAGAGAACAAAGAATCTGTCCTACCTGCCTTCCTGCCATTTTGAGCTTCGTGCAAAGGTAAAATTTAACTGAGGGCAATACTAACAATGCCACACCTTGTATGAGCCTTCTGCATCATGGTGCTACATAGGAGACAATTGATTCGACGACATCGCATCAGGAACATCAGAGCCCATAGGGTGCTCGGCAGGAGGCCTTACCCACGTCGGGTATATCGAGACAGGCGTTCGTACCTGCACTCGAGTGATGCAGACTGTGTCAGGAGGCTGCGTTTCCGCAAAGAAGTTGTAACTGAGATCTGTGAGTTGGTAAAAGCAGACCTGCAACCTAGAAGCGTCAGGAGGACTGCTTTGTCATTTGAAGTGAAGGTTACAGCTGCACTTTCATTCTATGCCTCCAGATCGTTTCAAGCTACAACTGGGAATGTGTGTGCTATCTCTCAACATGCAACACATGTCTTCATTCAACAGATGACAGCTGAAGTGTATGCACAGAGGAATGACTACATAAAGTTCCCCATGACCGCCCAAGCAATATGCATGACAGAGCTGTGGGCTTCTCCAGGATTGCTGGCTTCCCAAAGGTACAGGGCTGCATTGATTGTACCCATATCGCCTTGCGAGCGCCTTTGGAGGATTCCAAGATGTACAGGAACAAAAAAGGCCTCCACGCCATTAATGTGCGGCTCGTGTGTGACGACATGCATTGCCTCATGTCAGTCGATGCAAGATAACCTGGCAGCACCCATGATGCGTTCATCCTACGCAAGACGCTATATCTGCCATGTTTCAGCAGCAGCCAGAAGGGCAGAGCTGGCTACTGGGAGACAAAGGGTACGGCCTCACCACCTGGCTCATGATGCCTCTATGCGTAACCTGGACGAAAGCTGACCAGGCTGTGCGACATGTTGTATTCATCATAGAGAGGACCATTGGCATCTTGAAACAGCGTTTCCCATGCCTGGACCTTCCCGGAAGCTACTTTCTATACTCCCCTGAGATTGTCGATCAGTTCACTGTTGTGTGCTGCATGCTGCATAACTTAGCCATCATGAGGCAGCAGCAGCTGGTAGGAGAAGACCCACCTGCGGTGAGAATGGCTGATGATCAGGAAGATGCAGATGACGAGCACGAGGAAGCCATGCAAATGCCCGAGGCCGGAGCACGGTGGCGGCGGAGGAGGGCGGGCCATTGTGCCCCTTTAACGATTGCTCGAGCCTTGCACCAGCAGCTCATCCCTGAACGCTTTACTGCCTGAAGGCTCAGCGACAACTATTCCACATGGACCATGTTTACTGTTTGGACCAGTTCTGTAATGTGTTGCATTGTGTTAATGGAACAAATGAAGGAAATGATTCTTGTTTACTTCAAAAGTTGTGTTTTAATCAAACAAATAATGTAAATGATTCAGTTTTAATGTAAAATATATTTTATTCGCAAGTTTAACACAGTTCTTTGTACTTAACTTAATTTTAATTAAAGTTTGATACAAGAATAATTTTAAGTTTTCAGTTACGATCACTTACAAACTTTATGACTTGCTAACTTTTAAACTTGTAAATTTACATAACTTATAACAATCTTTTAATTTGGGAACAATAATAACAGCAGCAAAGAAAGGCTGCACCCTTCTCTCCTTCATATTCTAAGACCGTCTGCCACGCTTATTCTTGGTGACTCCATCACCCCTGCCGTAGAGGTGTTTCTCGGGTTGGTACCAAGCTTATTCTTTCTAAGTTCTCGGGTAATGCGCACCTGTTGGCGGAGGGGGTGGTGGCAGGCGGTAATGTGGAGTGCCCGGCTTGGGGCTCTTCAGAGGCTGGTCTGGGGCTTGGAGTGGTAGTTGATTCTGTCACTGGGCGCGGGGTGTGGGCATGCTCCCTTATTGCAGCAGCTAACTCCAACATGCCACCCCTCATGCACCCTGACAGTGCCTCAACGACCTGAAACATTCCCTCCCTCGTGTTGAGCAAAACTCTCTCAATTACCTGTGACATTCTGTCCCTCATGTTCCGTGATAGTGTTTGTGCTAACTCTAAAATTCCCTCCCTGATGTTAGCGCATCAGCTGCCTGTGACATTCCCTCCCTCACGGTCACTGACATCGTTCCCATTTCTTGTGAGATTGCTGTTACTTCTCCTGACAGTCCTGCTACCTCATCACCCACCCCACTGATGGTGTCCAAAACTCATCACGTAAGGTCAATGCTCTCCCCACTCATTGCCATCATCTGAACCACATCTGTTAGATCCTGCACCTCAGGAGAGCGCTGTCATTTCTTCATTTCTCTGGGTGGAACTTTTATATGACCTCTGTCGGTGTCCAGCTCCTGCCATCTGTTCTCAATCACAGTAACTAGTGCCTCCACTTCATCCTGTAAGAAATTCTTGGTTCTTGCACTGCGTTGAATCTTGTATTGCTGCAGATCTGTTCTATCCAATGCTCGCACACAGCACTCCTTCTCAAACAACTGGCTCTTTAAAAATGACCGATTGCCAACCTGGAGCTGTACTGCGCATAAATATCCATTGATACGACGTCAAACAAAATTTTTTTTGTCGCGCACGAGCAGAAGGTGCGGAATCGTTTTTCGGCGCAGACAGCAGGCTCCATCCCCCGAGGCGAGTGGACACGCTGCGCAGCACCAAATTTGAATTGTATATCGGGGAAACTTTGGCAAAATATTTCTGCCTCATTTCTGGCCTAGAAAAAAAGCATAACTCTGGCAATACGCCAGAAAACGTGCATGGGCAAAATTGAGCCCATCGTCTATTTCTGAACTATGGTGTGATAGAACTTTGTGTTGAGGTTCACATACTTTGGTGTTGTAAAGTATGAAGTTTATAATGAAATTGCCATTTGCTTATAAATAGTATGCATATGCTTAACTGAGCAGTGAACTTCATTTTGCAGATTTAAGAAAACTTGTCTGCAGTCATAAAATTTTCAAGCTGGATTAGTTGTTGGAAGTAGTCAGTTTGAGTCAGAAATTTTATGTAGAAAAAAATAAAGAATGCCATCAATTACAGATTAGGCTAGTAAACTGGTAAAGCACAGAAAACATTACTTAAAATTACTACGTTTAATAATTGGATAAAAGTTGTTTTTGAATTTGTCCTTGTACTACTGTCTTCAAAAATTGTGGTCAATTTAAGTTGGAGACAAGAGGTAAAATGCCCACTATTGCACTCGTATCTGGCAGTTTTGCTCCATTTTGCCTGGTGAACAAGGAACTGTTGAAGAAAACATGACTGTTTTTTAAAAACTAACAATTATTGCACGAGTGTGAAACTGTGTGCGCCTATACATTTCAAGTGATATGCTTTATATTAAACATCTGCCAGTTTCTGTGCAATAGCCATGGTGGAGAGAGTGAGAGAGAGTATAGGGGTATGAACAGCTGAAATATTTGAGCTTGCAGCATGTTTTTAAGTACAGTGATCATAGTAAGATCCACTGCCATTTCATGGCCAAGCTCCAAATTGACTTCAGTGTCTACTGAAAAGTTGAGTTCAAATCGCAGTTCATATGCAGCTTTTGGGTCATTTATTTTCATGGGCAGATGTCTGCTCAGCACAAGTAACCTACAGTCCAGCTTCTGTTCTGGAATATAAGCAAGGATTTGATTTAGTTTTGCAACTATATTTGAACATTTAAATTTAAAAGCAAGTTAATTTACCAATCTGGAGTAGGAACTCGTATCAGTGTTTCCTGGTCTGTAGTTCAGTAACCACACAGGGCAGCACTGCCATGGCTGATCCATCAAGTGCAAAACCACATTCTAAAATGGAATAAAAACATTTAGAGCTCAGTTTAGAATTTGAGTCCATATGGTTAATAGAAAATCAAAATCATTATTTTATGTCTTGTCCTAATGTATTCTACATAATTGACACAATGACATGTCAGTCGGGATGTAACTAAGATGCAGTAAGGATTCTTGTAGCCTACTTTTGTAGACAATGAAAACCAAAGCACTGATTGTACTGACTTCCAGGAATAAAACCTCTTGCTTTCTGGTTTGAGAATAAAATCTGTTTCGAAAGAATTTAAACCAGAATTTTGAGGGAGAGAGCACTGCAGTCAATAAATGCAGCTCCACGTTTATTCTCAACAAGCAATGCATAAAATCCCCACATGATCAAAACAATGCTTGGAATAATGACTAAAACTGTATTCAGAGATGTTTTCTCCTGATGATGTCCAGTATTGTGTATAACATTAAAGCTAATGACCTTTTAAGTACAGAGTCAAAATTGGAAACATTTAAAATTATTAATGCTATTAGTCCTGTTAAAGCTACTGAAATGTCAGCTAGGTGTGTGTATCTACTCAAGGCATTATTCAGATTTGTCCGTTCCATGTATCGTGCATAGCTGGAAGCTGAAGTGTCTAATAGATGTAATTAACTGTACAAACTTGGTACAAGTATGATATGCTGTGGTTATTCAAGATTACTGGATCTGAATAACAATATTTTGGGATACTTAATCAAAATATGTAGCAGAAATATCAAAAGTACTGAGAACATGAGGCTTGTTGTGTGGAGCATAAACACAGGCATAGACCAGTTAAGCTGAATGATGCGTTTCTGTGCTGTAAATTCTACATAAAGTAACATGGTGTACCACAGGGTGGTGGAACTTGTTTTTTTTTTATTCATTCATGGGATATGGGTGTCGCTGGCAAGGCCAGCATTTATTGCCCATCCCTAATTGCCCTTGAGAAGGTGGTGGTGAGATGCCGCCTTGAACCACTGCAGTACATGTGGTGAAGGTACTCTCAGTGCTATTGAAGAGGGAGTACCAGGATTTTGACCCAGCGACTATGAAGGAACGGCGATATACTTCCAAGTCAGGATGGCGTGTGACTTGGTGGGGAAGTGTAGGTGATGGTGGTAAACCCATGCACCTACTGCCATTGTCCTTCTAGTTTGTACAGGACGCGGATTTGGAAGATGCTGCTGAAGATGCCTTGGCAAGTTGCTGCAGTATATCTTGTAGATGGTACACACTACAGCCACGGTATGTCGGTGGTGGATGGGCTGCCAATCAAGTGGGCTGCTTTGTCCTGGATGGTGTCGAGCTTCTTGAGTGTTATTGGAGTTGCACTCATCTAGGCAAGTGAAGAGTATTCCATCACACTCCTGACTTGTACCTTTATAGATGGTGGAAAGGCTTTGGGGAATCAGGAGGTGAGACACTCGCCGCAGAATGCCCAGCCTCTGACCTGCTCTTGTTGCTACAGTATTTATGTGGCTGGTTCTGTTAAGTTTCCGGTCAATTGTGACCCCCCCCCATCATCATCATAATAGGCAGTCCCTCGAAATCGAGGAAGACTTGCTTCCACTTTAAAAGTGAGTTCTCACGTGGCTGTACAGTCCAATGCGGGAATTAGTCTCTAACAGGTGGGGCAGACAGTGGTTAAAGGAAAGGGTGGGTAGGGAGCCGAGTTTGCCGCATGCTCTTTCCGCTGTCTACACTTGGTTTCTGCATGCTCTCGACGACGAGACTCGAGGTGCTCAGCGCCCTCCCTGATGCTCTTCCTCCACTTTGGCGGTCTTGGGCCAGGGATTCCCAGGTGCCAGTGGTGGGGGATTCGGTGATGGTAATGCCGTTGAATGTCATGGGGCGGTGGTTTGACTCTCGCTTGTTGGAGGTGGTCATTGCTTGGCACTTGGGTGGCACGAATGTTATTTGCCACTTATCTGCCCAAGCCTGAATATCGTCCAGATCTTGCTGCATGCAGGCATGGACTGTTTCATTAAAGTTGTGCTGGAGCCACGTGGAAGTAGAGAATTCTTCCTAGGCCCCTTCAACAACTGGAAGCATCTGCTTCTATTTGACCGGTCCCATCTTTTCATAATTAAAACAAATTCTAGCATATCACCCTGTAATCTGCATTGTCAACAAAAAAAAGCACCAATTTTCGGATGCTGCCTGGTATCAGGAAATATAGGGCCCAAGTTTCCACATGATTTGCGCCTGATTTTTAGGATCAACTGGTGGAGAACGGACTATCTTAGAAATCGCAATTCTCCACATTTTTTTTTCTGTAGTTCTCGTCAGGTAGAACAGTTCCACTTTGGAACAGACTTTTTTTCTTCAAAAGTGGGCGTGTCCGGCCACTGGCGCCTGATTTCAAAGTTTCCACAGTGAAAACGTACTCCAAACTAACTTAGAATGGAGCAAGTGAAGATTTTTGTAGAACTAAAAAAACCTGTTCTACACATTAAAAAATCAGGTGCAGGATACAAATTAGGCGTCCAGAATGAGGTGGGGGGGGGGAAGGGAAGTCATTAAATTCTATAATAAATCCTTATTTATACTTATACAAATATTATACAAATAAATCCAACCTGAATAAACATTTATAAGCAAAGAAAAGATTAAATAAATCATCTTCCTGCCTGTGTGAAAGTGCTTCAGGCAGGCCTTTCGGGACCGAAGGCTGAACGGGCCGGCCCGAGACTTCGGGCAGGGCCCGTCCCCAGCACCAGATTTACAGGTAGGTGGCGTTGGGTCGGGTCGGGGAGAGGGAGAGAGGGAGGGGGAGGGGAGGTCAGGTCGGATCCAGTCCGGGGGCGGGGGAGCGGGAGCAGGAGGTCGGGTCAGGTCCAGTCGGGGGGGCGGGAGCGCGGGTCGGGTCCAGTCGGGAGGGGGGAGGAGCGGGAGGTCCGGGGGGGGGGGCGGGAGCGTGAGCGTGGGTCGGGTCCAGTCGGGGGGGGGGAGGGGGAGGAGCGGGAGGTCGGGGGGGGGGCGGAAGTCGGGTCGGGTCCAGTCGGGGGGCAGGAGCGCGAGTCGGGGCGGGGGGTAGGGGGAGCAGGAGCGCGGGTCGGATCCGGGGGGGGGGGGGGGGGGAGTGGGAGCAGGAGCTGGCCGTGAGAGGAGCCTTATTCACGCAGTGAGGCCATTCGGCCAGGGCTAGGGACTGCGTGCTTCGGGCGCCTGGAGCTACTGCACTTGCGTGCCCACTGTAGCGCGCATGTGCAGAGGTCCCGGCACTGTTTTCAGCGCAGGGACCTGGCTCCGCCCCCCCCACCCACAGCTCGTGCTGCGCTGCGCCGAGGGCCAGAGGACCTGCAGGGAAGTGGAGAATACGGAGGATTTTTTTAGGCGCACTTTGTGGCACGAAAAACAGGCGTCCAGGTCGGGACTGCGCCGTTCTAGGCGCATGTGGAAACTTGGGCCTATAGAAACTAACGACATTGTGTTGTATCTTCTCTAAAGCCTCAATATCCTTTCCATGTCGTGGGGCCCAACACTGCACGCAGTACATTCGCTGCCTTTTGTTAAGGGTTTATATAGGTTCATCATTACCTCTTAACTTTATTATATTATACACCTCTGATGATGAAACTTAGAATTCCATTGCCTTTTTTTTTTAATAGCCTCGTCAACCTGAGGTGCTGCATTTAATGTTCTGTGAATCCATATTTCCAAATCCCTCTGCTCTTCCACAGCACTGAGCCTACTTCCTTTCAGAGTATAATTCCTGCTTTTTTTTTTAACCAAAACACATCTCATACTGACATTGAATCTTAACAATATCCCTTCCTACCACTTTGATAGGAAGAATAAAAAAGCTAATTATTTAAATGGAGAGAGATTACAAAATGCTGCAGTACGGAGGGACCTGGGGGTCCTTGTGCATGAAACACAGTTAGTATACAGGTACAGCAAGTAATTAGGAAGGCAAGTGGAATGTTGGCCTTTATTGCAAGGGGGATGGAGTATAAAAGCAGAGATGTCCTGCTACAACTGTACAGGGTATTGGTGAGGCCACACCTAGAGTACTGGGTACAGTTTTGGTTTCATTTAAGGGAGGGGATATACTTGCATTGGAGGCAGTTCAGACAAGGTTCACAAGGTTGATTCCTGAGATGAAGGGATTGTCTTATGAAGAAAGGTTGGGCAAATACTCATTGGAGTTTAGAAGAATGAGAGGTGATCTTGTTGAAATATATAAGATTCTGAGGGGACTTGATGGGGTAGATACAGAGAGGATGATTCCCCTTGTAGGGGAATCGAGAACATGGGGGCCATAGTTTCAGAATAATGGATCGCCCATTTAAAGTGGAGATAAGAGTCGTGAATCTTTGGAATTCTCTACCCCAGAGCTCTGTGGAGGCAGGATCATTGAATATATTCAAAGGTGGAGGTAGATGGATTTTTGAACAGTAGGGGAGTTGAGGGTTATGGGGAGCAGGCAGGAAAGTGCAGTAAAAGCCAAGATCATAGAAACATAGAAAATAGGTGCAGGAGTAGGCCATTCGGCTCTTCGAGCCTGTACCACCATTCAATAAGATCATGGTTGATCATTCCCTCAGTACCCCTTTCCTGCTTTCTCTCCATACCCCTCGATCCCTTTAGCCGTAAGGGCCATATCTAACTCCCTCTTGAATATATCCAATGAACTGGCATCGACAACACTCTGCGGTAGGGAATTCCACAGGTTAACAACTCTGAGTGAAGAATTTTCTCCTCATCTCAGTTCTAAATGGCTTACCCCTTATCCTTAGACTATGTCCCTGATTCTGAACTTCCTCAACAGCAGGAACATTCTTCCTGCATCTAACCTGTCCAGTCCCGTCAGAATTATATATGTTTCTATGAGATCCCCTCTCATCCTTCTAAACTCCGGTGAATACACGCCCAGTCGATCCAGTCTCTCCTCATATATCAGTCCAGCCATCACTGGAACCAGTCTGGTGAACCTTCGCTGCACTCCCTCAATAGCAAGAACGTTCTTCCTCAGATTAGGAGACCAAAACTGAACACAATATTCCAGGTGAGGTCTCACCAAGGCCCTGTACAACTGCAATAAGACCTCCTTGCTCCTATACTCAAATCCCCTAGCTATGAGGGCCAACATACCATTTGCCGCCTTCACCGCCTGCTGTACCTGCATGCCACCTTTCAATGACTGATGTACCATGACACCCAGGTCTCGTTGCACCTCCCCTTTTCCTAATCTGCCACCATTCAGATAATATTCTGCCTTTGTGCTTTTGCCACCAACGTGGATAACTTCACATTTATCCACATTATACTGCATCTGCTACGCGTTTGCCCACTCATCTAACCTGTCCAAATCACCCTGCAGCCTCTTAGCATCTTCCTCACAGCTCACACTGCCACCCAGCTTAGTGTCATCTGCAAACTTGGAAATATTACACTCAATTCCTTCATCTAAATCATTAATGTGTATTGTAAATAGCTGCGGCACCCCACTGGTCACTGCCTGCCATTCTGAAGCCATGATATTGAATGGCGGAGCAGGCTCGAGGGACCAAATGGCCTACTCCTCCTATTTCTTATGTTTTTATGTTCTCTGTTTCTTTATCAAGTTCTGTCCTTAGGAACTAAGGCTTGGGTTAGCTCACCAACAATATGTTTCTGCTCTTCTAGTTGTTGCTGCTGCTGTACCTATTGCTGTTAAAGAAGTGTGAGGTTATATGAATTTATATTGTTGGGAATTGCTAAAATTTATCGCAGATATTACTTTGCAGTACTTACACTAACGTAGATGTTTAAAATAGTCACGCTCATCTTTTAAACAATGTTTGGTTAAGTGGGGATAGTTCGAATCCTTGTATTCTTTAATGAAAAAACAAATCTGAATTTTTCACTGGCTTGCAGCTTTGTACTGTCTTAAGCTTCACCTATCATGGACAAGGTGATTACTTCAGCACAAACAGAAAGCTGATCAACCACTATATGGCCACATCAGCATGCCCGACACGAGACTTCCAAAGCAAGCGCTCTACTTGTAACTCCTACACGGCAAACGAGCCCCAAGTGGCAGAGGAAACGTTTCAAGGACACCTTCAAAGCCTCCTTGATAAAGTGCAACATCCCCACTGGCACCTGGAAGAGCATCCGGGAGGGCGTTAAGCACCTCGAGTCTCGTCTTGGAGAACATGCAGAAACCAAGCGCAGACAGTGGAAGGAGTGTGCGGCAAACCAGCCTCCCCACCCACCCTTTCCTTCAATCACTGTCTGTCCCACCTGTGATAGACTCTAATTCCTGTATTGGACTGTACAGTCACCTGAGAACTCACTTTTAGAGTGGTTAGAGGGACTGCCTATGATGATGACAAACCCAATCCACTCTGATATGTGCACCACTTCTACGGGATGTTCGATTTGAATTCAGCCATTGTTGTCTAGAAGTAAAGCATAAACATTTTAGCATGGAAGAAGGCCATTCTGCATGCTGTGTACCTATGCAGGTGCTCAGTCCACAGCAAAACTACCTACTCTTATCCCATTTATTTTCTATTTCACTAAACATTTTAATATTTTACCTTGTTCCTTGTTTAATCCTCTCAAATGCTGCAGTTGATTTGGCTTGAATGGTCACCTTGAGGTATTGCTTTCCATATATTTATTTTATAGCCCGACCTGCGAAGGTGTTGTGTTCTCTTTCAGGTCGGGGGGCCATGAGGGACCACCTATGATGAAAATGCTTTCCATATCTTAAGCCTTTGGGCTCAATTTTCCCCAATGCCATTTTTTGGCGTACTTGAAGAGTTCCGCCTGTTTTTTGGGGGCCCAACCATGGAAAAAAAAAAGTCATCCAACTTTTCCAGTTTGACTTGTTGATTTTTGGCGCTGCGTAGCCTGTTCTTTAGCTTTGGGGGTGGAGCCTAAGATCTGCACCAAAAAGATCGGGTTGCCAGGGTAACGAGGGACACAGTGCGGGCTGAGACTAGAAAGTGAATCATGCAACACATTCTGGCCAGCTCACAGCAATCTGCACAAGAACCTTGCACATTGCAGCAGCTTATCAGCATGAAATTATTAGTTATGCCAAAAATCTATCCCCTGCCTGGTGCCGCTCCTAACCTTGGCCGAAAGGCTCCGCCCCCCCCCCCCCCCCCCCCCAGTCCTGGTGCCAGGTGCTGCTCCTAACCTTAGCCTAAAGGCTCCCCCGCCCCCCTTTCCTGGTGCCAGGAGCTGCTCCTAACCTTGGCCAAAAGGCCTCCCTCCCCTCCCAGTGCCGGATGCCGCTCCTAACCCTTGCTGAAAGGCCATCCTCCTCCTGCTGGGTGCTGCTCCTAATGCTGGCCGAAAGGCCTCCCACCCTCTCCTCTCTTCCCTCCCTTTCCCCCCCCCCCCCCCCCCCCCCCCACCTCTTCAGTCCTCCACCCCCCCACCGCCTCTCTCTCCCTCTCCTGCTGCTGTTCCAGTTGTGGAACTGGATCGTCTGTGCTGATTCTTTTACCTGCGCCAATTTTGTTAACTGCCCAGGAGCTTTTTCCAGAACGGTCACATCTTAAGAAAAATTGGCATAAATCGGAGCTGGCCAAACTTGCTAAAACGGCCAGAATTGGCGCGGATGGCAGGTTACGCCACCGATGAGGTTTAAAAAAAAAATCGGAGCCTAAAAAAATCCTACCCAAGTGAATTACGCTAGCGCAGAAATTGGGGAAACTTGGAGATTTTAATTTACTCCCCAAAAAAATGGCGCAGATAATTGGGGAAAATTGAGCCCAATGTGTTGGCAGAAAAAGATCATTTAATATCAATCCTAAATTTATGACCTTTGCTACAAATTGTATGATTAGTGGAAATAAATGTACTCTGGCTCACACCATACAAATGTTTAATATTTCTATTATACTTTATTTTTATTGGTGTACAATACTTTTATAACCTTGTGTATATATTACACATTCAATTATTGTTGAATATCTTCCATACGTATTTATATACTTAAGATTCCATATAGCAGTCAAAATTTGTAAAGTTTTCCAAATCTGCATGTTTTCCTTAATAGCTTCATTTTATGGGCTCCTTTTGTGTTGGAATTAAAGCTTTTTTTTAAAGTGAGGCTGGTTTTTGAAGTTGGCAATTATGTTTTAAAGAAGATTTTTCTTGCAACTAATGAAGTTAATTTTGCTAAGTAATTTATATCCTTCTGTTTTGGCTTTGTTAATAACTTGTGCTGTTCATGGAATTAGACAAAGACTCTGGAGAAAAGCTCTGAAAACATTTTCACACTGCTGGTAATGATGTTGCTCCAGAGAATAATGAACTTCCACAAGTTGATTTGAATTTGTCTTTACTCATGTTGTTTTGTGCTCTCTGTTCGCAGCTAGTAGCTGGAAGTGTTGTAATGTCATTTGAGGAGGTCTGCCCAGAGCGAATTGACCTGATTCACAAGAATTACCGCAAGCTGTGTAACCTGTTGGTAGATGTGGAGGAGTGGGGACAGGTTGTCATAATCAACATGCTCACTCGCTATGCACGAACACAGTTTCTAAGTCCATGGAAGGAGGTGGGTATTGTGTTGAGGAAAGAATTCTGTCTTTTTCATTGTCTTGCATGCTTTTGTGTTTGCAAAAGTAAGTAATTTGTCTTTGCATTGAGATGCTTCTGAGAGATATAAGGCAAGCCTCTGTCTACATCAGTATTTAAATAAAATTACTGTAAATTATATTTTTAATGTTTTATGAATATCAATGCAAGGACTAGATTGAACTCAAGTCACCTGATAGTTAACTATTGGTTTCTAATAATTTATAGCTAACTTAAAATAACTTATTCTGCTTTTTAAAAAGAAAAAAAACATGTTCTCTGTACATGATTCTTGTATTACACTATATGGTCCTCCCAGTAGTTCATTCTTATAAAGTACACTGTTTACAAAATATTTAAAACATTTTCAGAAGAAACTTTAACATAACTGACACTGAAGTTGTATATTTAAGAATAAATGTATTGTTTGATTAAATGCCGGCATAGCAGTTTAAAGTGGTTACTCCAGAGTAATATTACGGAAGAAAATTCCTAATAAATACCAGTATGTTCTACTTCCACCCCCATCTCCACTCATCGGGCCCAAGTTTCCACATGATTTGCTCCTGATTTTTAGGAGCAACTGGTGCAGAACGGAGTATCTTAGAAATCGGAATTCTCCACATTTAGTTTTCTGCAGTTCTAGTCAGGTAGAACAGTTTCACTTTGGAACAGAATTTTTTTTTCAAAAGGGGGCGTGTCCGGCCACTGACGCCTGATTTCAAAGTTTCCACGGTGAAAACGTACTCCAAACTAACTTAGAATGGAGTAAGTGAAGATTTCTGTATGCTTGAAAAAACCTTGTCAACACATTAAAAAATCAGGCGCAGGTTACAAATTAGGCGTCGGGAACGAGGGGGGGGGGGAAGAAGGGAAGTCATTAAATTCTATAATAAATCCTTAGTTATACTTATACAAATATTATACAAATAAATCCAACCTAAATAAAAATTTATAAGCAAAGAAAAGATTAAATAAACCATGTTCCTACCTGTGTGAAAGTGTTTCAGGCAGCGGTTTGCCGTCAGGACCGAAGGCTAAACGGGCCGGGTCCGAGACTTCGGGCAGGGCCCGTCCCCAGCACCAGATTTACAGGTAGGTGGCGTTGGGTCGGGGAGTGAGGTTCGGTTCGGGTCGGGAAGGAGGGGGAGAGGGAGGTCAGGTCGGGGAGAGGTCAGGTCGGATCCAGTCCGGGGGCGGGTCCAGTCGGGGAGGGGGGAGCGGGAGTCTGGTCGGGTCCCGTCGGGGGGGAGCGGGGGTCGGGTCGGGTCCCGTCGGGCGGGAGCGGGGGTCGGGTCCAGTCGGGGGGGGGGGGGGCGGGAGTCCAGTTGGGGGGGTGGGGGGGTCGGGTCCAGTCGGGGGGGAGTGGGAGCTGGAGTCTGGTCGGGTCCAGTCGGGGGGGGGGAGCGGGTGCGGGAGCCGGGTCGGGTCCTGTCTGGGGGGAGAGCGGAGCGGGAGTCGGATCCGGTCCGGGGGTGGGGGGAGCGAAGTCGGGTTGGGAGGAAGCAGGAGCTGTGGCCGTGGGAGAGGAGCCTTATTCACGCAGCCCCAGTGAGGCCATTCGGTCAGGGCTAGGGGCTGTGTGCTTCGGGCCCCTCCCACACAGTTTCGGGCGCCTGGAGCTACTGCACTTGCGTGCCCACTGTAGCGCGCATGTGCAGAGGTCCCGGCACTGTTTTCAGTGCAGGGACATGGCTCCGCCCCCTACAGCTCGTGCTGCGCTGCTCCGAGGGCCAGAGGACCTGCAGGGAGGTGGAGAATACGGAGGGTTTTTTTAGGTGCACTTTGTGGCGCGAAAAACGGGCGTCCAGGTCGGGACTGCGCCGTTCTAGGCGTGGCTAGAAACTTGAGCCCAAAATTCCCTCCAGTCACTTGCACCTTTTGTTTTAAGTTTACTGTTTCTTTCCAGTCAAATAGATGTTGTATAATGACACAGGTGTATGTTTTCAAGGCTGAAAATCCCTAGCTTATCAAAATTTCCCCTCATTTCTCTCCTTGGAGACTAAATATCAACCTCACTGCTCTCTGTACTGTGTCTGGATTATGTTGCATCAACCAGAACTGCAAGCAGTACTCCAGGTGTGGCTTGACCAAGGCACTGTACAGCTTCAACATGATGCCTAGGGAATTGAATTCAACTTACTTGACTGTATAACTCTGCTTTTTATTGGCTTTGTTTATTGCTACCTCAGTGTTTAGACATGGTGGGATAAATTTCCGTCTTTGCCTGGGTGTTCAGCTGGTGGAACAATCGGCCACCATTTATAGAACCCGACCAATTTTTATTACATTGATTTTAATAGAATGAAAATCGTGTGGTTTCTGCAAGGAGTGATTGATCCACTCCACTAGATTACTGCCCAGGCGGTGAAGATGAAAATTTACCCCAATTAGTGACAAGTTAACTGATATCTTTAGGCCCCTAACTGTCCCCTCAGCAATTTCTATTGCAACACCAATTTGTATTTATAATGTGCCCTTAACATAAGAAAAACATCCTGAGCCATTTAGCAGAGGCGTAACGAAAACAAATGGACTCTGGGACCAAGAAGGGGCAACAAAAGCTTGGTCAGAGATGGGTTTTAAGAGTTGCTTGGAAGAGGAGAGGAAGGTGAAGAGGCAGAGGGGTTTTGGGAGGTAATTTTCGAGTGTGAGGCCTAGGTGGTATTTTTTCTTAAAATATGCAGTATTCTACAAACAATGACGGACAGGTAGAGACCCTCTGGTCCATTGAGCCTGTCCCACACAATTGCAATACCTTGTATATCACAAGTTATACACTCCACCCCACCCAAAACCATGTGATCTCATGGGAGAGGCAAAAAAACAGATTTTAAAAGAACCCAGGCCAATTTGAGGGAACAAACTTTGGGAAATTCCTCTCCATCTAGGCGATCAAAACTGGTCCAGGAGATCATTCTGGCCTTGAATTCCCTGCAGTTACCGACCTGCAAGAGGTGATCGCCGCAGCCAGAAATAAATCCAGCTTTTGCTTGAAAGGAATTCAGCAAGTCTGCATCCACCACTTGAAACAGCAGCTTGTTCCAGAGGTCTACTATTCTGTGGGAAAAGAACTACCTCCTGATGTCTAACCTGGATCTATCCCTATACAACTTACATTTGTGACCCCCGAGTCCTGCCTAACCTGTTTGATTGAAATAAACTGTCAGCTGGAACACCATCTATTCCCTTCATTATCTTATAAACTTCAATCAGGTCCCCCCAAGTCTACGCTGCTCTAAGGTATAGAGTCCCAACTCTCTTAGCCTATCTTGATAACTAAGATGCTTTAAACTTGGAATTAGTCTAGTACCCCTCTTCTGCATCCTTTCCAGAGTATTGAAATTATTTTTTGGCCTGCTTTCCTGCTACTTTATTTATTTCCAGCTGTGTTTTTCCAGTCTGCATTTATTTCCTATCAACCTATTCATATTTTTTTGATTTGCTTCTAACTGGTCCTATCAGACCTCTTAGATGAAAGCCATATTGTGGGTTGGGTACCCTCTCTGGCCAGCCAGTACTGTTTTTTTTCTGGATTTTTTTTAGTCAGAATATGTGATCCTCAAAGGTAGTAATCTCAAGATTGCTACCACTGCCACGTGCTAGTCAGAATAGAAATAACAGGATAGTTAAGATGAATACGTGGCTTGAGGAATGCTGCAAGAGGGAGGGATTCAAATTCCTCGGACATTGGAACCGATTCTGGGGGAGGTGGGACCAGTACAAACCGGACGGTCTGCACCTGGGCAGGACCGGAAATGATGTCCTAGGAGGAGTGTTTCCCTGCATAGATTCCCATCCTCCTGCCATATTAGTTTAAACCTTTGCCAACACTTCCCCCAAGACATCGGTTCCAGTCCTGCCCAGGTGCAGACGTCTGGTTTGTACTAGCGAATGATACTTCAAGGGTTGACGGTAGATAGGCATTTAAAGATCACATGGATGAACTTCAACAATTGTACATCCCTGTCTGACGTAAAAATAAAACGGGGAAGGTGGCTCAACCGTGGCTAACCATGGAAATTAGGGATGGTGTTAAATCCAAGGAAGAAGCATATAAATTGGCCAGAAAAATCAGCAAACCTGAGGACTGGGAGAAATTTAGAATTCAGCAGAGGCAGACAAAGGGTTTAATTAGGAGGGGGAAAATAGACTATGACAGGAAGCTTGCAGGGAACATAAAAACTGACTGCAAAAGCTTCTATAGATATGTGAAGAGAAAAAGATTAGTGAAGACAAATGTAGGTCCCTTGCAGTCAGAATCAGGTGAATTTATAATGGGGAACAAAGAAATGGCAGACCAATTGAACAAATACTTCTGTCTTCACTAAGGAAGACATAAATAACCTGCTGGAAATACTAGGGAACCGAGGGAAATCCCTATTAGTCAAGAAATTGTGTAAGGGAAATTGGTGGGATTGAAGACTGATAAATCCCTGGGGCCTGATAGTCTGCATCCCAGAATACTTAAGGAAGTGGCCCTAGAAATAGTGGATGCATGGGTGATCATTTTCCAACATTCTATAGACTCAGGATCAGTTCCTATGGACTGGAGGGTAGCTAATGTAACACCATTTTTTTTAAAAAGGAGGGAGAGAAAAAACACGGAATTATAGACCGGTTAGCCTGACATCGGTAGTGGGGAAAATGTTGGAATCAATTATTAAAGATGTAATAGCAGCGCATTTGGAAAGCAGTGACTGGATCGGTCCAAGTCAGCATGGATTTGTGAAAAGGAAATCATGCTTGACAAATCTTCTAGAATTTTTTGAGGATGTAACTAGTAGAGTGCATAAGGGAGAACCAGTTGATGTGGTGTATTTGGACTTTCAAAAGGCTTTTGACAAGGTCACACACAAGAGATTAGTGTGCAAAATTAAAGCACATGGGATTGGGGGGGTAATGTATTGACGTAGATAGAGAACTGGTTGGCAGACAGGAAGCAAAGAGTAGGAATAAACGGGTCCTTTTCAGAATGGCAGGCAGTGACTAGGGGTACCGCAAGGTTCAGTGCTGGGACCTCAGCTTATTTACAATATACATTAATGATTTAGATGAAGGAATTGAGTGTAATATCGCCAAGTTTGCAGATGAGACTAAGCTGGGTGGCTGTGTGAGCTGTGAGGAGGATGCTAAGAGGCTGCAGGGTGACTTGGGACAGGTTAGGTGAGTGGGAAAATACATGGCAGATGCAGTATAATGTGGATAAATGTGAGATTTTCCACTTTGGTGGCAAAAGCAGGAAGGCAGAATATTATCTGAATGGTGACACATTAGGAATAGGGGAGGTGCAACGAGACCTGGGTGTCGTGGTACATCAGTCATTGAAAGTTGGCATGCAGGTATAGCAGATGGTGAAGAAGGCAAGTGGCATGTTGGCCTTCACTGCGACAGGATTTGAGTATAGGAGCAAGGGGGTCTTACTGCAGTTGTACAGAGCCTTGGTGAGGCCACACCTTGAATATTGTGTACAGTTTTGGTCTCATAATCTGAGGAAGGACATTCTTGCTATTGAGGGAGTGCAGCGAGGGTTCACCAGACTGATTCCCGGGATGGCAGGACTGACATATGAAGAAAGACTGGATCGACTAGACTTGTATTCACTGGAATTTAGAAGAATGAGAGGGGATCTCATAGAAACATATAAAATTCTGACGGGATTGGACAGGTTAGATGCAGGAAGAATGTTCCCGATGTTGGGGAAGTCCAGAACCAGGGGTCACAGTCTAAGGAAAAGGGGTAAGCCATTTAGGACCGAGATGAGTAGAAACTTCTTCACTCTGAGAATTGTGAACTTGTGGAATTCTCTACCACAGAAAGTTGTTGAGGCCAGTTCGTTAGATATATTCAAAAGTAGTTAGATGTGGCCATTATGGCTAAAGGGATCAAGGGATATGAAGAGAAAGCAGGAATAGGGTACTGAAGTTGCATGATCAGCCATGATCATATTGAATGGTGGTGCAGGCTCGAAGGGCCGAATGGCCGCCTACTGCACCTATTTTCTATGTTTCTATGCTATCCTTGCAGCCATGGAGCCATATGGGAATCCTTGCTGTGACATCACAGACAGAGGCTTGATGTGTGCATCCTTGCAGTTCAGAAAATCATGCTTTTTCAAAAGAAATACATGATTTGAGTACAATTTTTTTTTCTCTCGAAAATGGGGGTCAGTACTTTGAACCGCAAGTAACTCCCCAGACTTTACTTCTCTAATTATCAGGTTATGAATATAGCCAAAATGCTTTTTTTTTTTTACATGCATAATCATAGCCAACATAAGCCAACTCTTTGGGTTTGTTAGCAATCTTACCTCGAAGTCAAAGTCATGGGAAGCTTGCCTCATGTCTATGGATGATCTCACCATGTAGATAATGAAGAGGAGGCTGGGCAGGCAAGCCTAGATCCTAAAAATAATGGTACAGGGGTAGGAAGAAAAACATTGTTGGAGATGCTATGGCTACAATCAGCTATTTAGGAGTGAAACCAACTTTGTCCCACATTCTCACCACTCTTGAGTAAAGAAATTTATTAGTCACTATCTTGTAGTTATGATCCTTAGTTTTGGAATCTCCCGCAAGTGGAAACATTCTTTCCAAATCTACCCTGTGCAACCCATTAATAATTTTAAAGACCTCCATCACGCCTCCTTTAAGTTCTCTTTTCTAAAGAGGAAAAGTCTCAAACTGTTCAATCTTTCCCGATAGCTGTAATCTCTCAGTCCTGGTACCATCCTTGTAAAAAAAAAAAAAAAAAAATTTTTCACTTTTGTGAGTATTCAGTGAAGTCCCTGAAGCAAATAATTGTATGTGCAATGCAAAAAGTTACATTAAAAATTGAACTAACTCGAGTTACATTTTTCATGTTTTGCATTTTTTTTGCATAAACATCGCATTATAGATTTGACTTCCCAGCAACAAGATGTAAATCTACCACTATATGTTCCAGATAACAATTAAAGGACTATTAACTAGACAGCAGTCATATCAATTATGGTATATTTTGTGTAATTTTTCTTAAATGACAACATTTATGATGAATATTCTAGCCTAAGTAAAGCCGATTACACAGTGCACTACTCAGAATTCATAGTGCTGTCAAAGAGAAGACCGATTGACTTTAGATTTACATATTAATGAGGAGATTTGTTAACGGGGTGCTTGACTAAAAGAAAATAAAAGCATATTTATAGGGTTTGACATTTATAAATGGAGCTGATGTAGGAAAATGGAAATTAAACCTTTTTGTTAATAAATTTGCAAGACTGATAAAATGAATGTTTGTTTGGGTTTTCAAATTTTGTAAATGTAATAAAAAAATACCATTGTTAAAGTTAAGTACTTACAGTTGAAAGGTGCATAAATCTACAATGATGAATACAGCTCAAAGTTTTTCAATAATTGTTCCTATTTTGTTAAAGAAATTGAGTATCAACAGCACAATGAAGGATTAAGAGAAACTTTGAGAAAAAATTTGTAAGAGTTTGGTAGAATGCAGAATTATTTGTGCAAAAGGAACACTAGCATTTGAAGTGCAATAGCTCAAGAAAATAGCATCTAAAGCTCTCTGGTAATTGGAATAAAATACTTTTTAACTTGCCATTCAGATCAGAAATCTGTTATCCTAGCGACTGGGCAAGGAGTGATTTTTCAATGCACAATATACAGAAAAATTGTAACATGTGAAGGAATTTGTTAAAATGTTCTTGGGTAAAGTAAGAAATCTAGCTTCATGAATAAATCTTGCTTTATAGTTTATTTAAGCCATGATACTCCCAGATATTGTCCGGTATAATACTTGTTAAAATAGAAGTCAGTAATGCATGCTGGAATTGAGATGATAAGCTACTTGAGCTCTGCTATCATGGCTTGTGACATGAGTAAATGCTTGATCTATTCCTGCCTCGTAACGTGTTTTAGCCCATCTGTTATCCTATAAGTTATTCAAGAACATACCTTTGAAGATGGATCCATTTCAGGATTGGGTGTTTACTTTCAGCATCAGCTTTTATTGTCTGGGTCCTCTAATTGTCAGTTGTGTCACACTTCTTGTTCTGGAGACAAAATAATGACCATACCAGGTACAATCTCCATATGCAGCTTTTTTAAAAAAAAATGTACAGATCAAATGGAGAGCAAATTTTGAAAATGGGAAATTTTTAAAAGTCTGGGAACTGATTGGTTAACGAAACTCAAAAATCTGTAGTACTATTGGAAACGAATGCAACTGGCTTTTTTGGGGGACCCAAGATTGCATAGGAAGTAGAAATGCCAGTGATACAAATTGGGAGTTGTCCAACTGCATTAGCCAAGATGTTTTTTGCAGCATTAAGTTAAAGGAAGTTTCTTCAATTGCCATTATTCAATGGGTAATACCATAATCTGCCATTGAAATGTGCCAAATAAACGTGCATGTTAAATTAACTGCATTTGAGCAACAATCTTAGTCTACTTCCATGGCTTTCATGTTGGATATGTATTGGCTGTGCAGAACATGGCTGCGTGTTCCCTTTAGCACATGATATAGTGACAGATGCAGGAGCCTCAGTTCTGTGTTCTGTTTCCTGACAGTGACACCCTTCATTTTGATATGCATCAAATAGAAGTGAAAGGTGATTAATTTTAACACAGGTTTTTCTTTGTGGCGTTGTCATTATTTAAACAATAGGTGCTGATATAGTTGGGGAATTGGTTGGAGTTACTGATGTGGGCAGTGACGGAGTGCTGAGTTAACCAACAGCTGGAGCAACATGACTTTGAAGCATTCTGGTTTAAGGACTGTCTCTTTAGCAGTTGATTCAGCTCCATTGCACAATTTCAATAGATGTGTTTCCCAAAAAAAAGATGCTTAACATGCTTTGAATATTTTGACGCTTTTAAAAGAAAACACATACTTTGAGTATCAAGACGAGCTGTTTTCCAAATAAGTTGCACGGTGCTTTCTCAATTTACCTAACAGATAATCATAATTCAGTCAACAAGCTCGCTCTCCTTTTTGTGTGAAGTTGAATGTTTAAGATTTAATTGGAGTTATGAAGCAAGGATTAGAGCTCTAACATTGCTATTTCTAACATTTTTAATTATTCCAAGAACTAGAGTCTAGATTATGGTAGCATAGACATTTTTTGCGATGGTTAATTACTGTGCTTAAACCGGTAAGTTGTAACTCAGGTTTGGAAGTCACAAAAATCTGCATACCAGTATGACTTGTGCACGGTGCTAATGAAAGGAACAGCATTCTTACAATGTTGCCGAGTGCAAACTGATTTAATTGATTGACTAAAGCCACGCTTCGATACCATTCTTTGCGTGTTGAACACTGGAGTTAGCATTCCATTCTGTTGGAATAATACTGCACGTATACTGATGAGTTGCATTCCCATTTAGAAACTCGATGTCAATATGTGTTTCCATATTCAAGTGAATGCAATCTATACAGATGTGTTTTGTAATTTTGGTTAAAGTTAAAAATGTTTCAGGTCACCTGTTGCCATTTGTCATCTCCAGACTCACTTATTGCAATACAAAAGCAAAATACTGCGGATGCTGGAATCTGAAATAAAAACACAAAATGCTGCTGCCTGACCCGCTGAGATTTCCAGCACTTGCTGTTTTTATTATCTACTATTGCAATGTTCTTCTGGCCAGTTTCCCAACCTCTCAGGGAATAAGGGGTTATGGGGAGCGGGCAGGGAAGTGGAGCTGAGTCCATGATCAGATCAGCCATGATCTTATTGAATGGCGGAGCAGGCTCGAGGGGCCGTATGGCCTACTCCTGCTCCTATTTCTTATGTTCTTATGTAAACTTCAGCTCGTCCAAAACTCTGTTGCCTGTATCCTATCCCTGCTCACCCATCACCACTGTACCCACTGACTTACATTGGCTCACCATCTCCTAAATCTTCCAAGTTAAGATTTTCATCTTCATGTTTAATTCCCTTCATGGCTTTGCCCTTCCCTATCTCTGTAATCTAACTCATCCATACAGTTCTCCCGACCCTACCTACCTACCTACCTACCTACCTACCTACCTACCTACCTACCTACCTACCTACCTACCTACCTACCTACCTACCTACCTACCTACCTACTAGCAGCGAACCGACCGGCAGAACTGTTCTCCGACTCTGGCCTCTTGTGCAATCAGGTCAAAGCCCTAAGCTCTGGAATTTCCTTCCAAACACACTTCCTCTCCACCTCCCTCTCAGCATGACACACTGACTTGCATTATACTGTTTCACCTGTAGAATTCAACATTCTGGCTCTTAAAGACACCAAGTTTCAGGTCACCTCTCCCAATACCTGCTTTGGCTCGGCATCCATCCTTATCTGATTAAGCTTCTGTGAAGTGCAGAAAGCAGGAATGGGGTACTGAAATTGCATGATCAGCCATGATATTGAATGGTGGTGCAGGCTCGAACGGCCGAATGGCCTACTCCTGCATCTATTTTCTATGTTTCCATGAGGGTGTTGCATTTGATCTAGCAAGGCTTTTGACAAGGTCTTACATGGCAGACTGGTCACAAAAGTAAAAGTCCACGGGATCCAAGGGAAACTGGCAAGTTGGATCCAAAATTGGCTGAATGGCAGGAAGTAAAGGCTAATGGTCGATGGATGTTTTTGTGAATGGAAGGATGTTTCCAGTGAGGTCCTGCAGGGCTCAGTAGTCTGTCCCTTGCTTTTTGTGATGTACATCAATGATTTAGACTTCAATGTAGGGGGCATGGTTAAGAAGTTTGCAGATGATACAAAAATTGGCCATGTGATAGTGAGGAAGAAAGCTGTAGACTGCAGGAAGATATCAGTGGACTGGTCAGATGGGCAGAAAAGTGGCAAATGGAATTTAATCTGGAGATGTGTGAGGTAATGCATTAGGGGAAGGCCAGCAAGGCAAGAGAATACACAATAAATGGTAGGATACTCAGATGTATGGAGGGACAGAGGGACCTTGGAATGCATGTCCACAGATCCCTCAACAACAACAACAACTTGTATTTATACAGCGCCTTTACCGGAGTATTATGCGATTTAAAAAAATTTGACACTGAGCGCATAAGTAGAAATTAGCGCAGGTGACCAAAAGCTTGGTGACAGATGTATGTTTTAAGGAGTGTCTTGGAGGAAGAGGAAAGAGAGGTACAGCGGTTTCGGCAGGGAGTTCCAGAACTTGGAGCCTCGGCAACAGAAGGCACGGCCACCCATGGTTGAGTGATTTATAATCAGGGATCCCCGAGAGCAGAATTAAAGGAGCGCAGACATCGCGGGGTTTTGGGGCTGGAGGAGCTTACAAAGATAAGGAGGGGTGAGGCCATGGAGGGATTTGAAAATAAGGATGATAATTTTGAAACCTGATCCCTGAAAGCAAGACAGGTCAATAAGGTGGTTTAGAAGGCAGACGGAATAGTTGCCTTTATTAGCTAAGGCATAGAATATAAGAGCAGGGAGGTTGTGCTTGAACTGTATAAAACACTAGTTCGACCAAAGCTAGAGCACTGCGTACAGTTCTGGTCACCACATTACAGGAAGGATGTGATCGCATTACAGAGGGTACAGAGGAGATTTACGAGGATGTTGCCAGGACTGGAGAATTTTAGCTGTGAGGAAAGATTGGATAGGGTGGGGTTGTTTCTTTGGAACAGAGGAACAGGGGTGTATAAAATTATGAGGGGCCGAGATGGAGTGGATAGGAAGTACCTATTTCCCTTCGCAGAAAGGTCAATAACCAGGGGGCATAGATTTAAAGTAATTGGTTGAACGATTAGAGGGGAATTGACCATTTTTTTCACCAAGAGGGTGGTGGAAGTCTGGAAAACTCTACCTGAAAGGGTGGTAGAGGCAGAAACTCTCTCCGCACTTGAGTAGTACTCGGATATGTACGTGAAATGTTGTAACCTACAAGGCTATGGACCAATAGCTGGAAAGTGGGATTAGGCTGAATAGCTCTTTTCTGTCCGGCACAGACGTGATGGGCCGAATGGTCTGCGGTGCCGTAAATTTCTGTGGCTCTGTATAAATTTAAGTTGTTCGGAGTACAGAAACTGGTGGTTGATGCTTTGTAAATCTGAGATAGGCGTGGTGGGTGAATAGCCACTTGGTGGATTACATTCACTGTGTTTTAGTTTATGGTATTGCACAGTGGGAGGCGTATATTTGTTGAACTAGCCAAGGGTGAAGCTGAAAAAGATTTAGGGATGGTAATACACTTGGCACTTAACATGTCCAGTTATTGTGCAATAGCAATCAATGAAGGAAACTGAATGATGAATTATACAGGCAAAACAGTAGAATACAAGTCGGAGTGTCATGCTGAAACTGTGCACCGCTTTGATCAGAGTGCACTTCTAAGTGCTGTTTGGTTTTGGTCACTGAGGCAAAAAGAAGATCTTGAAACCCTGGAAAGGCTTCAAAGCAGAGCCATTATCATGATTCCTAGTGTGTAAGGATTCAGTTACAAGGAAAAAATTTGGGCTCTACAACCTTGAAAGGAGTCATCTGAGCAGGAGCCTGGGGGCTATCAACCATGCAGATTAAACAGTGTTAAAAAGCTAAATTTGGAATTCAATTTGGTGAAGGCTAAATTCAAAACTGATGACATGCAGACTGTAATCAAGACTTGGAATTCATTTTTATTTGGGGTAATGGATAGCAAGATACATATTACAGACAGTGGAATCCTGTGTGTGGATGCTGGAATGGGGTGGGAAAGGTTGATTTTTCTAGATTGAATGAGTTAAGATGGGCAGAATGGCCTTCCTCAATTATATTTACTTTGTGATTTTGTGAAAGTAACTGGATTAAATCTACCCCTTAGATGGGTGCTGGACACCTATGTTAATTTTGAACCTGCTTTATTAATTAAAATAAGGTGAGATTTTAGGGCAAGGCATCATACTGACATACTCTAAAGCATCAAGTAGCAACTTTTTAGAGCAAATTTTCTCTTTTTGAAGAAGACAAATATCTCTTCATCTTGGAGCAGATTCTGGCTGTGACTTTAATTTTGCTTCAGGGTAGCATTAATGCCCTGATGCAAAATATCCAATTGGTAATCAATATCATCACACAGATGGGTAATTCAATACCTCCCATTGCATGCAAGTACTCTAGGGAGACCCTCTGTAAAAACTGAGAGATCACATTGTTTGTCATTGATCCAAACTGAATCCAATCATGCATGGCTAATGCTATAAATGGGATTTTATATACAGTTTTCACAGGAAGTACATTTTGAGCTTGTATTCCACTGATGCAGCTTCCTCCATGCTGCGAGCCAAGATTTTTAATTCGTATCGGATGATGATCCCGTCATAAAAACTGCTCGCGTATATAAGTTGCAGAATAAAATAATGCTTTGTTTCAAATCCTAAAAGTAGAATTTAAAATGTGTCCACTTTACATTCATTAGTAAAAGACGACTGGGCATTTTTGGGTTGCAGGCACACCATCGAAAGGTCCTGTTGCAATTTGACCAAAGCATGGTAGTTACATATCAGTCAAGTGTTTATTTTTTCCTGCGTCACATTGATATTTTTCTGCACATATTATCGATTTCTGATTGCTCCACTTAATATTTAGAGAATACAAAAGGGTGCATAAAGATATCACTTATACTTGCGCAGTAGATTGTGTTGTGATTTGATTTTGTTACGGTGTTTTAATTGGTATATTGAGAGCATGAATGATTATTATTCTGTTGATGAGGTTACAGAGAGGTTTGCATGGTGAATTTATTTTTCTACATTAGAACAAGACTGTTAGTGTATGAGTGTGCCTTTCATGGGGAGAAAGATACCCCGAGTGTTGTTAGATTTTTTTTTTCCCCTCCAGTATTCAGCTCACCTACACATGAAGGTAGTAACTCATGCTGGGAGAAGATTCAGTAGCACCAGAAGCTTGTTGGTATGTTTCTCAAATAGTATGAACAGTGAGTGTTTTGACTGTGAGCCAAGCTCCATCCTGCCTCAGCTGAAGTCCATATAAACTTTCAGCAGAGATTAACAAATGTAATTGGGAACAGATCGCTGGTGATGGTGTACCTACCCCTTCCCAGCCCAGAGATGTTGATGCCAATTGTAGTGCTCCCACTGCCACCTGGTTAACTCACCATGCATGATGGATTGAATCTGTGACTTTCTGGTCAGTAAAGCTTAATTCACAACACGTGGTGGCTTTATCTACTAAGCCAATTGAGCAGCCTACCATGTTCAAATGGAATGTATGCTTTTATGATATGTTCACAACTAAGATTAATCTGTTGTAATAAACTGGAAGTAATGCAGTTTGATCATTTGGGCATGAGATTATGATTTGTCTGTTAAATCAGGAATTATCATACTCAGTTATTTAGTTACAGAGTAGTGAGTGTGCTTGCATTTGAGCTATTATAAACATGTATTTCAGATTTTTTTAATGATTTGGATACTTGTTTTACTAGACTGCGTTACATTTCTTAATAAAGTTACCCATTCATATGCCCAATTGTGAAATCTCTAGTAGGATTTTCGGGGATAATTTACGTGGTACTCTGTTGGTCACGAAGGTCCAATTGAAACTACCAACATTGATCATTATTAGCCAATTTATTATCCAGTTTACTGTTTCCTCGTTTATCCCAAACATTTGGTTTAGCCGCAAGTCTGTTGTGAAACACAGTATTGAATGCCTTCTGAAATTCAAGGTAATGAATCATTGGTTCTCTGAATAACAGTACACTGCTCTTTCAGGGCTCAATTTTCCTCAAAGCTTTTTTTTGGCGTACTTGAAGAGTAATGCCTGTTTTTTTTGGGGCCCAAGTACGGCAAACAAAAATGTTCGAAGTTTCCCCATTGGATTTCTTCATTTTGGCGCAGCCTAACCTAACCTTTAGTTTTGAGGTGGAGCCTTGATCTGCGCCAAAAAGATCAGGTTGCCACGGTAACCAGGAACACAATGCGAGTGGAGGCTGGAAAGTGAAACAGCCAGCCAGCTCACAACATATTAAAACACATTACATCAATTTAAAAACACATTGCATCAATTTACCTTCAATTATTAAAGTCCCCCCTCGCGATGCCGGTGCTGATCACCACCCCGATCCCAGGCCGAAGGGCCTTGGTCTGCTTCCCCTGCCTGCCCCGAGCTCCTTGCCGGTACCGGTCCAGCCCTGAGTGCTTTGCTGGTCCCGCTCCTATACCAGGCTGAGGGGCCTCCCGGTCGACACTCCCTTGCCCCTCTCCCAGGCCAAGTGGCTTCCTCCCTCCCAGACCCTGTACCTAACTATACCCGCAAAGTTTTCCCTTGCTCTCGCTTTCTAACCTTCCTCTTTTTCTTTCTCTCTCTCTCTCTCTCTCTCTCTCTCTCTTTTCTCTCTCTCTTTTCTCTCTCTCTCTTTTCTCACTCTCTCTTTTTTCACTCTCTTTTCACTCTCTCACTTTTCTCTCTCCTTTTCACTCTTTTCTCCTTTTCTCTTTTCTCTCTCTCTCTCTCTTCTCTCTCTCTCTCTCTTTCTCTCTCTCTCTTCTCTGTCTCGCTCGCCCCACCCTGTACCTAACTATACCCGAAAAGTTTTCCCTTGCTCTCGCTTTCTAACCTTTCTCTTTCTCTCTCTCTCTCTCTCTCTCTGTCTGTAACAAAAGTACTCATATTTTATGCAAGAACTTCAACATGGAGAATGTGCATCTGCCCATGTCAATTGAAGCTCTCCTGCTTGCACCTTAACTATCCCACCTGGGCCCCTCTCTCTCTCTTTTCTCTCTCTCTCTCTCTCTCTCTCTCTCTCTCTCTCTCTCTCTCTCTCTCTCTCGCGCGCGCGCTCTCTCTCTTTTCCCCCTCTCTCTCTTTGCCCCCTCCCCTCGCCTCGCAGCCCCGCCCTCACCCCCTCCCCTCGCGCGCCAATGTCCCTGCTCCTCCCCTCGCGCGCCAATGTCCCTGCTCCTCCCCTCGCGCGCCAATGTCCCTGCTCCTCCCCTCGCGCGCCAATGTCCCTGCTCCTCCCCTCGCGCGCCAATGTCCCTGCTCCTCCCCTCGCGCGCCAATGTCCCTGCTCCTCCCCTCGCGCGCCAATGTCCCTGCTCCTCCCCTCGCGCGCCAATGTCCCTGCTCCTCCCCTCGCGCGCCAATGTCCCTGCTCCTCCCCTCGCGCGCCAATGTCCCTGCTCCTCCCCTCGCGCGCCAATGTCCCTGCTCCTCCCCTCGCGCGCCAATGTCCCTGCTCCTCCCCTCGCGCGCCAATGTCCCTGCTCCTCCCCTCGCGCGCCAATGTCCCTGCTCCTCCCCTCGCGCGCCAATGTCCCTGCTCCTCCCCTCGCGCGCCAATGTCCCTGCTCCTCCCCTCGCGCGCCAATGTCCCTGCTCCTCCCCTCGCGCGCCAATGTCCCTGCTCCTCCCCTCGCGCGCCAATGTCCCTGCTCCTCCCCTCGCGCGCCAATGTCCCTGCTCCTCCCCTCGCGCGCCAATGTCCCTGCTCCTCCCCTCGCGCGCCAATGTCCCTGCTCCTCCCCTCGCGCGCCAATGTCCCTGCTCCTCCCCTCGCGCGCCAATGTCCCTGCTCCTCCCCTCGCGCGCCAATGTCCCTGCTCCTCCCCTCGCGCGCCAATGTCCCTGCTCCTCCCCTCGCGCGCCAATGTCCCTGCTCCTCCCCTCGCGCGCCAATGTCCCTGCTCCTCCCCTCGCGCGCCAATGTCCCTGCTCCTCCCCTCGCGCGCCAATGTCCCTGCTCCTCCCCTCGCGCGCCAATGTCCCTGCTCCTCCCCTCGCGCGCCAATGTCCCTGCTCCTCCCCTCGCGCGCCAATGTCCCTGCTCCTCCCCTCGCGCGCCAATGTCCCTGCTCCTCCCCTCGCGCGCCAATGTCCCTGCTCCTCCCCTCGCGCGCCAATGTCCCTGCTCCTCCCCTCGCGCGCCAATGTCCCTGCTCCTCCCCTCGCGCGCCAATGTCCCTGCTCCTCCCCTCGCGCGCCAATGTCCCTGCTCCTCCCCTCGCGCGCCAATGTCCCTGCTCCTCCCCTCGCGCGCCAATGTCCCTGCTCCTCCCCTCGCGCGCCAATGTCCCTGCTCCTCCCCTCGCGCGCCAATGTCCCTGCTCCTCCCCTCGCGCGCCAATGTCCCTGCTCCTCCCCTCGCGCGCCAATGTCCCTGCTCCTCCCCTCGCGCGCCAATGTCCCTCCTCCTCCCCTCGCGCGCCAATGTCCTTCCTCCTCCCCTCGCGCGCCAATGTCCTTCCTCCTCCCCTCGCGCGCCAATGTCCTTCCTCCTCCCCTCGCGCGCCAATGTCCTTCCTCCTCCCCTCGCGCGCCAATGTCCTTCCTCCTCCCCTCGCGCGCCAATGTCCTTCCTCCTCCCCTCGCGCGCCAATGTCCTTCCTCCTCCCCTCGCGCGCCAATGTCCTTCCTCCTCCCCTCGCGCGCCAATGTCCTTCCTCCTCCCCTCGCGCGCCAATGTCCTTCCTCCTCCCCTCGCGCGCCAATGTCCTTCCTCCTCCCCTCGCGCGCCAATGTCCTTAACTTCCCCGATACGCTGGCCTAAGAAAAACTGGAGTAACTCTTAGCTGGCCAAACTTGCCTAAATGGTTAGAATTGGCGCATGTGGCAGGTTACGCTCCCTTTGGCTGGAAAAAAAACTTGCCTAAAAAAAAAATCGGAACTAACTGAGTTACGCTGATGCAAATTGATTGGGGAAACTGTTTTTTTTAAACTTAGGCCAAAAAAGCAGCCTGCTCCAAAAACACGGCGCAAATCACTGGGGAACATTGAGCCCTCACTATGGGGACTTTCATTTGAATTCAGTCTATGGAAGTACGTTTTGCTGTTCCGAGGTGCCTAAGTGATCAGAAATTGTGCAGTTACTATCCAGTTCTTCGTGGCTGCAAGCCCTGTAACAAAAGTGCTCATATTTTATGCAAGAAATTCAACATGGAGAATGTGCATCTGCCCTGATCAATTGAAACTCTCCTGCTTGCACCTTAACTATCCCACCTGGGCATCCACATGATCCTCATCTTTGAATGCAAAGACGCAAAATTCAGTTACAAATTAGAGATTTATTTCAGAAAATAATATTTTGGGATACATTATAAGAGTAATTTGAGACCTAACATATGGTGAGTGTAGGATACTTGGGAGGAACAGGTGACGATCAACCTTTGGTCCCCAAAGCTTTCCACCACTGAGGGTTTCCTGGGTTTGGTGTACACTAATAGATTGATTGCCATGGTTAGTCAGTAACTCCATTATTGTTGTATCATGCGACTACCAGATTGGTGGAAGGTGAACTAGATGGACATTGGTCGTCTTTTTTTGTCTAGCAATTCCTATATTCTACCATCCTGTGGCCAGATTATTTCCAACAATCATGTCGATTGTGTCTGACAAATCTGATGGAGGTGACATACGTGATGGATGGAGGGAAATGCAGTGGATGTGGTGTATGTAGACTTTTGACGAAGTGCCAAGCAGGAGGTTGGAAAGATTGGGTAAAATAAGGGGCCTAGAATTAGGGAGAGGATACCAAATTGGATCTAAACTGGTAAGAAGAGAGGAAACAATGAGTAGGATTTAAGAGGATTTTCTCAGTTTGTAAGTGGACAACAGTGTCCCCAGGATTCTGTTCTGTGACTGCTTCTGTTCATTGTGTATATCAATGATATAGGGCTGGAGGGAATGATGACTAAATTTTCATACAATTCTAAAATAGCAAACATTGAAGATAATTGAGGACCAAAGACAGTTGCAGAGAGATATTGATAAAATGGAACAATGGGCAATAAGTGGAAGATTGAATTCCATGTCAGTAAATGTGACATGGTACATTGTGATTTTAAAAAAAAAGAAGTACTATTTATATTTTGAATGGGGGTGGGGGAAAGCTGGGTGATATGGAAGAGCAGAGGGATTTGTGGTTTTGGGTTCAGAAGTTATTAAAAGCAGCACCTCAAGTTGATGCCATTTTGGAAAAAAAAGCAAATGGAATATTGGGTTCATAGCAAGAAGTATAGAATATAAAGTTGAAATATAACATTGAATCTATATAAAACCTTTTTTTGGAGTACTGTGTGCAGTTTTGGGCTCCATGCTACAGGAAGAATATTGAGGCAACAGCAAAAATTCACTAAGATGCTGCTTGGTATTTGAGGAAATACGAATACAAAAGGGGTAACCGGCACATGGGATTAAGATTACAGCTCTTGCAGAGAATAAGCACCAACATAGACTGGTTGGGCTGAACGTATTGTAATTTCTATGTAGCTCTTTACCTAACAGTTGGCCAATCTGAGCGATTCATGTATGACAAAGGTTCATCTTTTAGGTATCAATTAACTTAAACAGGCACTAGAAATTATAATAACTCAATTTTAACGGAAAAAAAAATAAGATCTAGCCATGATAGCTGGTTGATGACTCCCCATAATTTCTTAGCCTTCAATAACCAAAGAAAGAAAACTTATATTTTTATACCACGTTTCACAAACTTGGGATGTCCCGAAGTGCTTTACAGCCAATGAAGTACTTTTGAAGTGTAGTCACTGTCATCATGTAGAAAACTTAGCAGCCAATTTGTGCACAGCAAGATCCCACAAACAGCAATGTGATGATGACCTGATAACCTGTTTTTTTTTTAAAGTGATGTTGGTTGACAGATAAATAAATATTGGTCAGGATACCAAGGAGAACTCCCCTGCTCTTCTTTGAAAAATAGTGTCATGGGATCTTTTATGTCCATCCAGGAGGGCAGAGTATAATGTCTCACTTGAAATTCTGACAGTGCAGCACCCCCTCAGTGCTGCATTGAATTGTAAGCTGATATTTCTGTGCTCAAGTCTTGAGTGAGACTTCAATCCACAACTTCTGCCACAGCTGACACTGTAAAAGAGGAGAGAGACTTGAACAACAAAGTCACATTTTTCTGAGTCAGTCCCAGCATGCTAAGTTTCTGGCCTTGAGAACCTAGGTCTACCATCCTTGGGTTGTGAAAAGTTATTTGTCTCAGTGCTGTTTTGAAATACCCATGATTCTTAGCATTATATTTTTGTTCCCCTAGAACTGTGATTGGTCATCATTCTGTTTTTAGAGCCACTTCCTTACAGTGCCAGAGGAGTCAAGAGTTGAGATGATTTGGGCAGAAATTGTGGTAGATGGGGAAGTTAGAGGCACAGCTTTTTTCAATATTAAGATGTCGCCAGCCGTTGGATAGGTTTTGGTTAGGGCCAAGATGCCAATAGACTCGTATAACCTTGTGGACACCAAGGGTCATGGAATGAAAATTCTGATGGGAGATACAAATGGGGGCAGTGATTAATCTTTTAAGAGCATGGGAGGATAGTCGAAGAGAAATGCATGACCACGGAAAATCTTCAGATTGGTCCCAATAGTGTACTGGGTAATGCTCTCCAGGAATGAAGGATGAGGCAATTTGGGTTGCTGCTCAGAGAGCCAATGAGCATAGCCGAGGATATCTGGGCAGAGCATAGGGAAGCTTCATAGACTTGTCCAGAAGGGATTCAAAAATAGGATGACCAGGGAAGATGCTTGTGAAATGGTATCTGGTGGGATTGAGGTTTAAGAGACATATGTTGAGCCAAGTTTGGAGAAGAAGGGTCTAAACAGAGTGTGAGTGAACGAGGCAGAGAGGGGGACCCCCAAGTCTGGAACAGCAGCTGAAGTGCATATGCATTTTAACACTGGGAAGAATTTGGGTTGCAAGAGTAAATCAAAGTGAATGTTTGGTGTACTTCACGATCTCCTGAGAGGACGAGTTTCATAACCAAAGAAACCAATTGTCTGAGAGTCCTGTCCTGTCTCCTGGCTTTAGCCCTGGGTTCGGTTGGCAGGGGGGTGGGGGGAAGAAAGAGACCTGGGAGTCTGGTAATTTGGATTCTGAGGCTATTGATGGTCAGTGAACCCAGGAGGTGCTGGAGAGAATCATCCAACGGTGTCTGAGGTGGTCTTTGGAGTTCAACATCTCCAGGCTTCAGTTGTCAAACCAGCCAGCACTGTGGTCTCTGGTTTAATGAGCGGTTTGTAAATTTTATTGGAAGATTTGTTTTGTATTCCAAAGTTTACCTGCTGTGACCAGTTTTGCTTTGAGCTGTGCATTGGGATTGATTAGTGTCATGATGGTTACTGCAAAATGTGCAGATGGCAGCTGCAGAGATGTGAACAGTGGGGAAAAAGGTGACTCTCCTTCTGGTCTAATAATACATCTCTCTTTAGTATTTTCTTTTTTCAAACAATCTTCTTGTCCAGCCTTGTGTTGTCCACTGGCTTCTTGTGGATTCAGTTTCATTTAGAGTCTTTCATGTGGAAATTTGTCAAATGCTTTCTGAAAATCCAAATTAAGTATGTAGAGGTGCTGCACTGTCCACTTTACTTGTGATGTCTTCAGACAAGTCGGGGAGCTTTTCTCCTTTCAATCAACATAATAGAGGCTGACACCTCAGCACAATACTGAGGGAGTGCTGAACTGTTGGAGGTGCCGTCTTCTGGATGAGACGTTAAACTGAGGCACCACCTACCCTTTTAGTGGACCTAACGGATCCCATGGCATTCATAGAATGGTTACATTATGGAATAAAGCTATTCGGACATCGAGCCCATGCCGGCTCTCCAACAGCACCTCAGCTTGTCCCATCTCCTGACCTTTCACAGTCGCCCTGCAAATTTGTTTCTTTCAGGTACTTATCCAACTCCCTTTTGTACTGAGTAGTAAAGCCAGGGCAAGGCTGAACAACTGTCACACATCCATGATTAAGAATTTTGGAGTTTTGATTCAGTTAAGTCAGAAGGTAGAAACATAGAAACATAGAAAATAGGTGCAGATGTAGGCCATTCGGCCCTTCTAGCCTGCACCCCCATTCAATGAGTTCATGGCTGAACATGCAAATTCAGTACCCCCTTCCTGCTTTTTCGCCATACCCCTTGATCCCCCGAGTAGTAAGGACTTCATCTAACTCCCTTTTGAATATATTTAGTGAATTGGCCTCAACTACTTTCTGTGGTAGAGAATTCCACAGATTCACCACTCTCTGGGTGAAGAAGTTTCTCCTCATCTCGGTCCTAAATGGCTTACCCCTTATCCTTAGACTGTGACCCCTGGTTCTGGACTTCCCCAACATTGGGAACATTCTTCCTGGATCCAACCTGTCTAAACCCGTCAGAATTTTAAACGTTTCTATGAGATCCCCTCTCATTCTTCTGAACTCCAGTGAATACAAGCCCAGTTGATCCAGTCTTTCTTGATAGGTCAGTCCCACCATCCTGGGAATCAGTCTGGTGAACCTTCGCTGCACTCCCTCAATAGCAAGAATGTCCTTCCTCAAGTTAGGAGACCAAAACTGTACACAATACTCCAGGTGTGGCCTCACCAAGGCCCTGTACAACTGTAGCAACACCTCCCTGCCCCTGTACTCAAATCCCCTCGCTCTGAAGGCCAACATGCCATTGGCTTTCTTAACCGCCTGCTGTACCTGCATGCCAACCTTCAATGACTGATGTACCATGACACCCAGGTCTCGTTGCACCTCTCCTTTTCCTAATCTGTCACCATTCAGATAATAGTCTGGCTCTCTGTTTTGACCACCAAAGTGGATAACCTCACATTTATCCACATTATACTTCATCTGCCATGCATTTGCTCACTCACCTAACCTATCCAAGTCACTCTGCAGCCTCATAGCATCCTCCTCGCAGCTCACACTGCCACCCAACTTAGTGTCATCCGCAAATTTGGAGATACTAAATTTAATTCCCTCGTCTAAATCATTAATGTACAGTGTAAACAGCTGAGGCCCCAGCACAGAACCTTGCGGTACCCCACTAGTCACTGCCTGTCATTCTGAAAAGTCCCCATTTACTCCTACTCTGCTTCCTGTCTGACAACCAATTCTCAGTCCATGTCAGCACACTACCCCCAATCCCATGTGCTTTAACTTTGCACATTGATCTCTTGTGTGGGACCTTGTCGAAAGCCTTCTGAAAGTCCAAATATACCACATCAACTGGTTCTCTCTTGTTCACTCTACTGGAAACATCCTTAAAAAATTCCAGAAGATTTGTCAAGCATGATTTCCCTTTCACAAATCCATGCTGACTTGGACCTATCATGTCACCTCTTTCCAAATGTGCTGCTATGACATCCTTAATAATTGATTCCATCATTTTACCCATTACTGAGGTCAGGCTGACCGGTCTATAATTCCCTGTTTTCTCGCTCCCTCCTTTTTTAAAAAGTGGGGTTACATTGGCTACCCTCCACTCGATAGGAACTGATCCAGAGTCAATGGAATGTTGGAAAATGTCTGTCAATGCATCTGCTATTTCCAAGGCCACCTCCTTAAGTACTCTGGGATGCAGTCCATCAGGCCCTGGGGATTTATCGGCCTTCAATCCCATCAATTTCCCCAACACAATTTCCCGACTAATAAGGATTTCCCTCAGTTCCTCCTCCTTACTAGACCCTCTGACCCCTTTTATATCCGGAAGGTTGTTTGTGTCCTCCTTAGTGAATACCGAACCAAAGTACTTGTTCAATTGGTCTGCCATTTCTTTGTTCCCAGTTATGACTTCCCCTGCTTCTGACTGCAGGGGACTTGCGTTTGTCTTTACTAACCTTTTTCTCTTTGCATATCTATAGAAACTTTTGCAATCCGTCTTAATGTTCCCTGCAAGCTTCTTCTCGTACTCCATTTTCCCTGCCCTAATCAAAGCCTTTGTCCTCCTCTGCTGAGTTCTAAATTTCTCCCAGTCCCTGGGCTCGCTGCTATTTCTGGCCAATTTGTATGCCACTTCCTTGACTTTAATACTATCCCTGATTCCCCTTGATAGCCACGGTTGAGCCACCTTCCCTTTTTTATTTTTACGGCAGACAGGAATGTACAATTGTTGTAATTCATCCATGCGGTCTCTAAATTTATGCCATTGCCCATCCACAGTCAACCCCTTAAGTATCATTCGCCAATCTATCCTAGCCAATTCACGCCTCATACCTTCAAAGTTACCCTTCTTTAAGTTCTGGACCATGGTCTCTGAATTAACTGTTTCATTCTCCATCCTAATGCAGAATTCCACCATATTATGGTCACTCTTCCCCAAGGGGCCTCGCACAACGAGCTTGCTAATTAATCCTCTCTCATTACACAACACCAAGTCGAAGATGGCCTCCCCCCAAGTTGGTTCCTCGACATATTGGTCTAGAAAACCATCCCTTATGCACTCCAGGAAATCCTCCTCCACCATATTGCTTCCAGTTTGGTTAGCCCAATCTATGTGCATATTAAAGTCACCCATTATAACTGCTGCACCTTTATTGCATGCACCCCTAATTTCCTGTTTGATGCCCTCCCCAACATCACTACTACTGTTTGGAGGTCTGTACACAACTCCAACTAACGTTTTTTGCCCTTTGGTGTTCTTCAGCTCTACCCAGATAGATTCCACATCATCCAAGCTAATGTCCTTCCTAGCTATTGCATTAATCTCCCCTTTAACCAGCAATGCTACCCCACCTCCTTTTCCTTTTATTCTATCCTTCCTGAATGTTGAATACCCCTGGATGTTGAGTTCCCAGCCCTAATCATCCTGGAGCCACGTCTCTGTAATCCCAATCACATCATATTTGTTAACATCTATTTGCACAGTTAATTCATCCACCTTATTGCGGATACTCCTTGCATTAAGACACAAAGCCTTCAGGCTTGTTTTTTTAACACCCTTTGTCCTTTTAGAATTTTGCTGTACAGTGGCCCTTTTTGTTCTTTGCCTTGGGTTTCTCTGCCCTCCACTTTTTCTCATCTCCTTTCTGTCTTTTGCTTTTGTCTCCTTTTTGTTTCCCTCTGTCTCCCATTGGTTCCCATCCCCCTGCCATATTAGTTTAACTCCTCCCCAACAGCACTAGCAAACACTCCCCCTTGGACATTGGTTCCGATCCTGCCCAGGTGCAGACCGTCCGGTTTGTACTGGTCCCACCTCCCCCAGAACCGGTTCCAATGCCCCAGGAATTTGAATCCCTCCCTGCTGCACCACTGCTCAAGCCACGTATTCATCTGCACTATCCTGCGATTCCTACTCTGACTAGCACGTGGCACTGGTAGCAATCCAGAGATTACTACTTTTGAGGTCCTACTTTTTAATTTAGTGCCTAGCTCCTTCAATTCGTTTTGTAGGACCTCATCCCTTTTTTTAACCTATGTCGTTGGTACCAATGTGTACCACGACAACTGACTGTTCTCCCTCCCTTTTTAGAATGTCCTGCACCCGCTCAGAGACATCCTTGACCCTTGCACCAGGGAGGCAGTGTACCATCCTGGAGTCTCGGTTGCGGCCGCAGAAACGCCTATCTATTCCCCTCACAATTGAATCCCTTATCACGATTGCTCTCCCACTCTTTTTCCTGCCCTCCTGTGCAACAGAGCTAGCCATGGTGCCATGAACTTGGCAGCTGCTACCCTCCCCTGATGAGTCATCCCCTCAACAGTACCCAAAGCAGTGTATCTGTTTTGCAGGGGTTGACCGCAGGGGACCCCTGCACTACCTTCCTTGCACTGCTCTTCATGCTGGACTTCCATTCCCTATCTGGCTGTGGACCCTTCACCTGCGATAAGACAAACTCGCTACACGTGCTACTCACATCATTCTCAGCATCGTGGATGCTCCAGAGTGAATCCACCCTCAGCTCCAACTCCGCAACACGGTCCGTCAGGAGCTGGAGGTGGATACACTTCCCGCAGATGTTGTCGTCATGGACACTGGTGTCGTCCCTGAGTTCCCAAATGGTACAGGAGGAGCATATCACGTGACCGAGCTCTCCTGCCATGACTTAACTCTTAGATACACTTAAATTGACAACAATAATGTTAAAAGTTACTGACTGATATAAAAAAAGAAAAAGAAAAGCTACTCACCGATCACCAGCCAATCACTTACCCCCTTGGCTGTGACGTCACCTCTTGATTTCTTTCTACTTCTTTTTTGCTTTCTCTCCCAGCTGGAGCTGTACAAGCCCCGCCTCTCTCCCCGGACTGCCCGACTGCTGAGCCTTTATAGGCCGCTGCCTCTCGCCGACTCCCGCCTCTCTCGACTCTCGAAGGTAGCTGACCCCTGACCACATGGTATGTTCCAATTTTCAATACCCCATAGCAACAGGGTGACAAAGCATCTGGGATCGAGGACATGGTTAACCTTCCTTGAATTCATACCATAAAAGAACTGTTACCTGCCTGTAACAGATTTTAAAGCTACATGGTCTTTCTATGGAATCCTTAGACTGGATAATCCTTTGATAATGTTGATCACTGAATTTCTTAGCAATAGTACATGATAAAATATAAAACACAAATGGATCTGTAAATGTTCAGCAGGTGCTCTGGACAAATGTGTTTTGGTTAACTTAACTTTACTTTTATATACTTGCGCTGAAACAATTAAAACCTCAATCTCAAATCAAGAACATTAATGTTAATAGCTCCATTACCTCCCATTTAGTCGGGAGTTTAACAATTAAAAAGAACTTCTAGTTTGCCCTGTGCCAAAAGAGGCAATGACAACTTTAATGCTTTTGCCACATGAACACTTATGTGTACATAGATTTTGGCAACCGGTGTTACATGCAAATTGCACCAGTATGAAATCACTGTTTAGGCTCACATATGAAAAAAATGGCAATTTAGCCAAAGGTACTGAATGTCCAGTGGTATTCATGGCACCAACAAGACCAGAGAAAGGAGAGAAAATGAGAGAAATAAAAACTGAAAAATGCAGATCAAATCTACCATGGAGAGTGGAACCAACGACTACCCTTAAAATCCAGACTGGGTTGGGAAGGAGGGAGGGGGCTTGCATGATGTAAATTAGCGCTCCAATTTAATCTCATTAAAGTGAGGGGTGAATGGCAATTATCACTGCCCACAAACGTGAAGGGCGGAGGGGGGTGGGGGCGGACCGGGGGGGAGGAGAATGGCAAGGGATGCATTATATAGACGCGCAGGCCAGATATCCCTGGCTAATATTTATCCCTCAACCACCGTAACTAAAACCGAAGCCTTGACTTCTCCAATGCTCTCCTTGTCCCTCTGATTCCAACCACCACCAACAACTCCAGCTTAGACACACAGCCATGTGCTTAATCACACAACATACCTATGTTCAAACCCACCCCGCACCGTCCTTGCCAAACTACACTGGTTCCCTGTACCTGAGTGAAATAACTTCAAGATCCTCACCCTCAAATCGCAATATAGCCTCATACTATCTGACCTCAATGACTTCTTCCAGCTGCACATCCCACATGCACCCTCCACTCCTATAATGCTAGTTTCCTCCATGGTCCATCATTGGCACCTGCTCGATCATTCACGATCCAACTGGAAATAGCTGTCCAGCCTCTTATTTACTCCTATAATTTTGTTTGTGAACTCAGTTTTTTCAGAGACTTGCAATAACCAGACAAAACCACTGTACAGCCCTCATCTTTCAATTTCCTGTCTCTTCAAATTTAACTTTGAGCATCTGAGAGTTTCTTCATTATTAATTCTCATGTGGACTATCACCACTAGCTTTTAACATGTCATCTTAACTTTTACAGAAGTTAATTCTCCCATTGCCCAACCTCCAAGTTCCACTGACTCCCTGAGCCGCATCATTCGCTCCTTTAATATCCTTAAACTTATTCCCGGGTGGACAAAGTACTTCTCTATTGGCTTTATTCTTATAACAAAAGTAATTGTCCACAATCACCTTATTGAATATCCAGCTATTATAGCTACCCTTTTCTTCATGGCTTGTTGCATTAGGCTTGGGGATGCTAGAATGGAACTACAGTTGAAAGGTGTATGCCACGAATGTGAATCTACGGTGTTGCAAGCAATTAAAGGATATTCCCCAATTAAATGTTACTGATGGTTCAGATTTGCATTGTTCCATGAAAATCCTTTTGTAGATTGGAAGTTTAAAAAAAAATCTTTATTAAAGTCAGCTTGTCATTCAACCCAATTTCTGAGGAAGATGTTTACAGCAGTGTAATTCTCTTGCCCCCCCCCCCCCCCCATCCAAATTCTAAGCAGTTTTGTGCTCGGGATGTATGTCCATCTTTAAACTTACCAAATTAATTTTATGCAGAAATGTTGGAGCTGGCAGAGACAGAGGAGAGTGTTTTTTTTATTCGTTCCTAGGATGTGGCAAGGCCAGCATTTATTGCCCATCCCTAATTGCCCTTGAGAAGGTGGTGGTGAGCCCATCAGTGTGGCTGGGTAAAACTTTGAGTCCCAGATATTAAAGGACAAAGTGTGCAGGCATAATGTGCTACCTCTTGCTTCCTAGTTTTGACGTTTAGAATTTAAAATTGTTGACTTTTTGCAGTCATATCTGTATAGTGCAATCTGCTGTTGAAACCATGTGTCTTTCCTCGCTAAGATGGAGATCTTGAGTTTGATCTAACCATCTGATGAAATCTTGACTACTTCTAATGTCTGAGATGAAGACTCCAGTTGCTCTATTGTTTTCCTCATTTGCCCAATTGGGTCTTCCCTATGTTTTTCACTTCCTGTGAAGAAGTACTTGGCTTCTATTTGTGTTTCCTTGCTGTTACGAGACTGAGATTAGTAACTCAGCAGATCTATAATCTTGGTCACAAACATTGCACATCTGTGGCACTGCACATTAAATTAATGCTGAATTAAACTGAATGATTTGCTCTTTGCAGAAGAGGTATTGTGAAAAATTGTAAATCATAAGATGCGTATAATTTAAAAATAAAAGTTGGTGCAGTCCTGATCCTCTGTGGCCACATTGACTGGAACATGTACTAAATTCCATTTATAAACCATAGTTGATGCATTTAGGGGTGTGACATCAGTAATGGAAACATACAATTATGAATTTGAAAATTGAACAGGGTACTGTGGAAAGACTCCTAATTTCAGAACCCTGATTTTAATGGTGTCCATCTTGCATTCAGGTAATATTAAGCCATCATGTTAACATTGCTCCTTGTGCGAGTTCCTAGTTCTGTAATTGAGAGGATTGTAGAGCTGCAAAATTAATGCATAAAAATATTATGCTGAAGGTTAAATCATGATGATGAATTGAAAAAGCCTTGTATTTTTCCCCCACTGAAGATATGTTTTTAAAAATTTAGTTAACAGCTTTGCTCAACAATTTCTGCTCCTCATCTGTTAATATTTCTACCAATTCACATCTTGTCTCTAATTGAAGGTTATTTATGTTTATATATAGCAGTAAAGTGCAGCTTGTTGTTGAGTGGCTTTACTCAGTGGAGTTGATGGCTTGCTGTCATCTCCGTGGACAGCTAATGCACTTAACAGCCTGTTGTGAAAATAGGGTAATTTTAGGTTGTGTGCTGTATGGAGCTCTTGATGGGACTGATTTAGGCTTGCTTTTTCTTCACTTAGTGGTAGTCAATTTATTTATTGTGCTTTTGACAGAAAAGGCAATTGGTCCTGTGACTTGAGTGCTTTTTTAAAAAAACATCCTTTGCAACGTTTCAGATGAGTGTGTTTGTTTTAGTATTTGCCTGCACGTTTTACTGTGGGTTGGCTGCCGTATCTTTGAAAGAGTAATTTAGTTATCAGTTGAAACTAGTGTTGTAGACCTGCAACACAGGTAAAAGCAGCCCTACACAGTTACAATTGGGGGAAAAAAAGCTTTTATGGATACAAATCCTTAATGGAGCCAAAGATAATTGGTGCTCTGGATTTCATGCTTAATCTTGAAAAAACTACTTGAATATTATGGAAAACTTTACATTTACTACAAATACAAAAAAAAATTGAAATATTAATTGCAGTATGATTAGCATAACCTGAAGTGTTTAATTGTACAAGTCAGTATGTACTGTAAAATCTTTTTTAAAAAATTTTTTTGTGTTCAAACATGGAATGAATGTGGTATCAAATTACATACAAATAATTCATTTTCTTCAAGGCATACCTAATAAACAGGAATTGTGTACTGGACATTGAAATAATACCGTAGAAATTTACGGCACAAGAGGTTGTTCAGCCATTGTGTCTGTCGGCTCTTGCCTATAGCAAAGTATGGGCTTGTCTGGCAGAGATTATAAATACTGCATGCAGATACAATAAAAATAGACCTTTTACAATTTTTAACACCATCTCAGTAAGTACGCCAGAAGCAACTACAGTACTGTATTGCAAGCTTATTTTTTTCTTGGTTGCAGTTTTCAAGTATGTTACTTAAGAGACACTAAAGAGCCCATAAAGCTTCTAGAAATGTTGAGATTTTTTTTGTTGCAATTAATAGTTTATTTCATTTCAGGAGGACATGCTGGATGCAAAACATGAGAAACCGTTCTATGATTCTGATGAAGAACAGAACAAACATGGTGGTGTTGCTGCTGAAATACCATATATGATGGACCCAGATCATCGACTGCTCCTCCGGAACACCAAGCCTTTACTGCAGAGCAGGAACGCTGCTGTATGCATCATAATGCCTTATTACAATCATTGCTATAATCAGTAAATCTATGTACAACTAGTAAAGAAGGGAAAATAGCACAGACTTCCAACTAAATTGCCTCTGGATAATATCCAGTGGTTTCATGTTGCAAATGCTTCATTAGACCAGCAGTGAAAGTGGAGCATGTGTAATTATGCTGATTGATGGCATTGCTGTTGCATTCAGGTTCAGGCAGAGCCATGCACACACAAAAACACGTGCTTGATGTTCTTATTATCAACCTTCAAGTCTGATGGACGAGATGTGATGATATAGTCAGTTCTTTACATTCATTGAAATGAAGTTTTAGTGGGACAGGGCTACCTGACATTTAAAAAAAAAAAAATTGATAATTCAAATAACAAAAACTGCCCACTGGTTGCATTGCCACCTGTTCAAAAGGGTTGTCATATACAGCTGTATTGAGAGAATGGTACCGTCATACTGCAGGATTTGCTGCCTTTATTGCAAAGGGGGTGGAGTATAAAAGTAGGGAAGTCTTGCTACAGCTATACAAGATATTGATGAGGCCACACCTGGAATACTGTGTGCAGTTTTGGTTTCCATATTTACGAAAGGATATACTTGCTTTGGAGGCTTACTAGGTTGATTCCGGGGATGAGGGGGTTGACTTATGAGGAAAGGTTGAGTAGATTGGGCCTCTACTCATTGGAATTCACAAGAATGAGAGGTGATCTTATCGAAACGTACAAGATTATGAGGGGGCTTGACAAAGTGGATGCAGAGAGGATGTTTCCACTGATGGGGGAGACTAGAACTAGAGGGCATGATCTTCGAATAAGGGACCGCCCATTTAAAACGGAGATGAGGAGGAACTACTACTCTGAGGTTTGTAAATCTATGGAATTTGCTGCCTCGGAGAGCTGTGAAAGCTGGGACATTGAATAAATTTAAGACAGAAATAGACAGTTTCTTAAGCGATAAGAGTATAAGGGGTTATGGGGAGCGGGTGGGGAAGTGGAGCTGAGTCCATGATCAGATCAGCCATAATTTTATTGAATGGCGGAGCAGGCTCGAGGGGCCGTATGGCTTACTCCTGTTCCTATTTCTTATGTTCTAAGTTTGATTTAGAAAACTGCTCTGATGCAACACTGGAGCACCCGGCTCCCCAGTTGCTGCTCGGTGAATTTTATTTGTTTGCAATTGGGCTGCTGGATGGGCACCGCCCTATGATCAGGCACTACATTTCATGAAAGAGAAAAGTAATGTTCAATATTTTGGTGGCACCTTTTTGGCTATTTGAAAAGTTGGTGGATGATCAAATTAGAGAAATTGGTATGAAACACTGCTGCACACTTTTAACTAAAGGAGGTTGTGTATTGCTTCTTGGTTCCTCTAGTGAAATGTATACTATTAACAGTTCTTGGAAAGAATGGACAAATTGCAAAGCACTGCAACTTTGGATCATCAGACAACTGACCAGAAATCATCATTTCAAGTTCCTAAAAACACCATTCAGTGATTTTGTTTTGATGCACATTCTGGCTCCTGTGGTTATCACTGTAGTGCTTGTCAGACTTCCTGAATGGAGTAAAGAAAACTTCTGTTGCATAAAATTTATTTCAGTTTCAAATAACAGCATTGGCTTGGCGATAGTGTTAAATGAAACAAGTTCTGTTTGTTATCCAAAAGCTGTTGAAGATCATGTAGCACTTTTTGGAGAGGAGAGACTCATTCTTCTGTTATCCTGTAACAGTACACCCTATACCAACACTACCAAAAACAGATTAACCCATCAGCTGCTTGCATATATTAAACACTTTTAACATAGAAAAGTGTTCAGTGTGCCTCACAGATTCGTGGAAGGGTATAAATGGACATTGAGCCGAAGGGTGGTCAGCGGTAGGCTTTAAGGATGGTATTAAAGGAGGAGAAAGAGGTGGAGGAGTGAATTCTGGAGCATGTGATGTGGGGTGAGTTCAAAAGGAGAGAATCAGTAGAATGCAAAGTTTTAAGACGTGAAATTTGAAGCCCTGGAGGACATTATTGAAATGGGCATGTGAGGCTATGGAGAGATTTTAACACCGAGAATTGTAAGTTGGGGAATGTGAGCCTGTGTCGAACATAAAGGAGAGAGATGATATTCAGTGGGACATGGTATGAAAGGGATACAGGCAGCAAGATTTTGGATGAGCAGAAATTTATGGAGCGTGGTCAAGAGAATTTTAAAACGAGAGTCTGAAGGTGACAAGGGCACGGATAAAGGTTTTAACAGCAAATTAACTGAGGCAGAGGTTGGGGGAGAGGCAACAACCTGCTCTTCCTCGCTAAATCCTCAAACCTTTAGTCAAATTCCTTCAGCCCGGTTTCTGCCCTATTCACATCACGAGACTGTCCTCATTTGCCATCATCTGATTTGACTTGAACTGTGGTGCGTTATCCCTCCTTGACCTCTCCATGAAATTCAACATGGTCAACTACTCTACCCTCTTGCACAATATCCCCCATGTGGCCCAGCACTAGGACATTGCTTTCGCTTGGTTGGCGAACTGCCTGTGCTGTCAGTTAGCATATTTCCTGCAATGGCTTTTCCCCTCAAGCCTGCGCCAGTCCCTTCACGAGTACACCAAAGCTTCATCTTTGGCTCCTCTTATTCTTCGTCTACGTTCTGCCCCTCAGTAACATTATCTGCAGACATTGGGCTCATTTTCCATAGATAAGATGGTTATTATGAGTTCCACCTCTCTGCTGCCACTGCCCACAGCCCACAGCTCCATGACCACCACTGTGCTGTCTGATTGCTTGTCTGATATCCAAGTTACTGTTGAGCCAGAATTTTTGCCAATTTAATATTGGCAAGACCAAAGGCAACTTATTCGGCAAAATTAATTCTTTAGAAGAAAGGAAGCTACAAAGGCATGTTATTAAGCTGTGGGAATGGGCCCAAAGATGGCAGATGGAATGCAATGTTCATAAGTGTGAGTTGATGCATTTTAATAGTAGTAATTATACTCTGGCTCAGCGCAGTGGAAGAGTAGAGGGATTTGGGGTCACAGATTCACAGGACATTCCATTTTCAGGCTTCACTCTCGACTTGACTATTCCAATGCATTCCTGGCTGGCCTCCCACATTCTGCCCTACGTAAACTTGAAGTGATCCAAAACTCGGCTGCCCATATCCTAATTCACACCAAGTCCCATTCAACCATCATCCCTGTGCTCGCTGACCTCCACTGGCTCCCGGTTAAGAACATAAGAAATAGGAGCAGGAGTAGGCCATTTGGCCCCTCGAGCCTGCTCCGACATTTAATATCATAGCTGATCTGATCATGGACTCCGCTCCACTTCCCTGCCCGCTCCCCATAACCCATATTCCCTTTATCACTCACAAATCTGTCTATCTCCGCCTTAAATATATTCAATGACCCAGCCTCCATAGCTCTCTGGGGCAGAGAATTCCACAGATTTACAACCCTGAGAAGAAATTCCACCTTTCAGTTTTAAATGGGCGGCCCCTTATTCTGAGACTATGCCCCATAGTTCTAGTTTCCCCTATGAGTGGAAATATCCTCTCTGCATCCACCTTGTCAAGCCCCTCCATTATCTTATGTTTCGATAAGATCATCTCTCATTCATCTGAATTCCAATGAGTACAGGCTCAACCTATCTTCACAAATCAACCCCCTCATCTCCGGAATCAACCGAGTGAACCTTCTCTGAACAGCCTCCAATGCAAGTATATCCTTCCTTAAATACGGAGACCAAAACTGTACGCAGCACTCCAGGTGTGGCCTCACCAATACCCTATATAGTTGTAGCCAGACGTCTCTGCTTTTATAGTCCATCACCCTTGCAATAAAGGCCAACATTCCATTTGCCTGCCTGATTACTTGCTGTACCTGCACACTAACTTTTTATATTTCATGCACAAGCACTTTGCAATTTTTCTCCATTTCAATAATTTGCAGTTTTTTTCTGTCTTTTCCTACATTATACTCCATCTGCCAAATTTTTGCTCACTTACTATGCCTGTCTATCTCTTTGCAGATTTTTTGTGTCCTCACTATTTGATTTCCCACCCATCTTTGTATCCTCAGCAAACTTGGCTATATTATACTCTGTCCCTTCATCCAAATCATTAATATAGATTGTAAATAGTTGAGGCCCCAGCACCAATCCCTGCGGCACCCCACTAGTTACTGTTTGTCAACCGAAAAATGACCCATTTATCCTGACTCTCTGTTTTCTGTTAGTTAGCCAATCCTTTATCCATGCTAATATATTACCCCCAACCCCGTGAACTTTTATCTTGTGCAGTAACCTTTTACGTGGCACCTTGTCAAATGCCTTCTGGAAGTCCAAATACACCACATCCACTGGTTCCCCTTTATCCACCCTGCTCGTTACATCTTCCAAGAGCTCCAGCAAATTTGTCAAACGTGATTTCCCTTTCATAAAATCATGCTGACTCTGCTTGATTTAATTATGCTTTTCCAAATGTCCTGCTTACTCCTTCCTTAATAACGGACTCCAGCATTTTACCAGCGACAGATGTTAGGCTAACTGGTCTATAGTTTCCTGCTTTCTGTCTGCCTCCTTTTTTAAATAGCAGCATTGCATTTGCAGTTTTCCAATCCGCTGGGACCTCCCCAGAATCCAGGGAATTTTGGTCGATTACAACCAATGTATCCACTATCTCTGCAGCCACTTCTTTTCAGACCCGAGGATGCAAGCCATCAGGTCCAGGGGACTTGTCCGCCTTTAGTCTCATTATTTTACCGAGTAATTCTTTAATTGTTTTTAGTTCCTCCCTCCCTCCCTCCCTATAGCCCTTTGATTATCCACTATTGGGATGTTTTTAGTGTCTTCTACTGTGAAGACCGATACAAAATATTTGTTCAAAGTCTCTGCCATTAAGCAACGTCTCGATTTCAAAATTCTCAATCTTGTTTTCAAATTTCTCCATGACCTCGCCCCTCCCTAATCTCTATAATCTCCTTCAGCCCCACAACCCTTAGAGATATCTGCACTCTTCACTTTCTGCCTTCTTGAGCATCTCTGATTATAATCACTGAACAATTGGTGGCCGTGCCTTCAGCTGCCTAGGCCCTAAGCTTTGGAATTCCCTCCCTAACCCTCAATGCTTCTTTACCTCTCTTTCCTCTTTGAAGACGCTCCTTAAAACTTACCTCTTTGACCAAGCTTTTGGTCATCTTCTGTAATTTCTTCTTATGTGGCTCGGTGTCAAAGTTTTGTCTCATAACACTCCTGTGAAGCGGGTTGGGACGTTTTGCTATGTTAAAGGCGCTATATAAACACAATTTGTTGTTGGTAACCACTGTCATTCTGCTCACTGGCTTTCAGAGCTCCCTGCTACATGCACTCTGAACTCATCCATAACTAGGGACCTTCATCCTACCCTGCACTAAATCCCACTCACCACTGCAGCCACGTCCTGCCCAAGCTTAATTGGCTTCCCTCCCCTGCCCCCGGCCACCCTCACCATTGCATTGAATTTAAATTTCTTGGCCTCATTTATAATTCCCTCATTTTTGCAATCTCGTCTAGAAATCCGTGCCAATTCATGCCCTCTGGTCTACTTACTTTGTCTGTCTGTTCAACTGCACCTTCAGTGGTAGATATTTCAGACTACACTTTGAAACTCCTTCTCAATTCCCCTTATGTGTTTCTTCACATTTTAAAACATTTCCTCCAAACCTATTTTTTCAACCATGACTTTGATCATCTCCACATCTCTATTGCGAATGATCAGCATTAGTATTTTTCTCCTCTTTGAGTGCCTTGGAACATTTGCGTTGTATCACAATAGAGAGAAATCCTTTCCTCACCCGCTAACCTCATGTGCACACTTCCAGTTGCTGGTGATATTTCATAATTGAGCTTTAAAAGTTCCCTGCTTAGAGATGCTCTTTTTTTTTTCTTCAGGTGGTCATGGGGGTTGCTCAGCTTTACTGGCACCTTGCACCAAAGTCAGAGGTCAACATTGTTGCTAAGTCTTTGGTTCGATTGCTTCGAAGCTACAGGTAAGTTACTTAAATCTACTTGCAGGAATGTTGCCCTCCTTTAGCGTGTCGAGGGTTTCATTTATTTTAAACTAACAGACCAAGGTTGATGACAAATTTGTATTATGAAAATATCTTGTTGGTTTCAGTGTATAAATGTCTGCAGCGTTCAAGATTGGAGTTTCTGTCGTCCTGTGCGGGTGACTTAACTCTGCCTCATCTGGTTAACACTTCACAGTTGAGCCGTACCGATGGGAAAGTTCCCAGGTTCAGTCCCTCGTCTTTGCTGAGTTAACTAATCTCAGTTGGAGTGGGGGTAAGGTGACTAGAGTTGATTCTAGTCTCCTGGAATAGGGAGGGATATATTGAAGAGTTGGTTCTCCTATTTGCTATCCAGGGCTTCCCTTCTAGGAATATCCATCGGTGGTTGTCAAGTGAGAACAGGATCAAGCTAGTTTGTGAAATCCCTCACATTGGTGGAGTTCAGTGTAACGGAACATTTTTACTTCTGTTAGTGTCCCTGAGCACCTCCATTCACTTTAATGGCACTTTAGACTCATTTGGGACTGATTTGATGTACCCAGACCCAGGAAACCACCTTCTACCACAGTATATTGCACACTCATCTGATACTGATCCTTATGGGGTTGGGTGGCTCAAGATTGACTCCAGGCCAGTCTGAAGTGACACCTCCCCATTAATATGAATGGAGCTGCTGGAGTATGCAAATGCCCATCTGTAATCTGTCACTTGAGCAGCTGTGAAAGGAAGTCAGGGCGTAAATAATCTGCCTCTGCAACTATCCGAAGATGGAGCTATTTACAGTTCTACATGATGTAAATACTTCTCTTTAGAAGAGAGCTGGAGGAGCACTGCACTTTGAACAAAACATATCTTTCCTCCTCGCCAGGCTTTCTCCAAGTATCTATGTTCCCAATTGCTTGAGTGTTATTGATTGATGAGCAATTACTGGTGTTCAGTAACTCTGACCTTGTTTCTATTTATTATGCAGGGAAGTGCAGTACATTGTTTTACAAAACATTGCCACAATGACTATACAAAGAAAGGTATACTTACACTTTCATCTGTATCAAAACTAATGTAAGTTAACGATATTTCTACATTTTTTGCGATTTAAAAAGATTTCTTAAGGACAAATAATTTTCTTCCTCAGGGGATGTTTGCACCATATTTGAAAAGTTTCTATATTCGGTCAACTGATCCAACACACATAAAAATTTTGAAGGTGTAGTATGTTATTTGTTACTTACTCTGTCATTACTTCACTTTGCTTGAGACATACAATTAGAATGGAGGTAAATCTAATCAACTTGTTTCAACTGAAAGGAAAATATCGTAGCCATTATTTCCTGGCTTGAGTTGCAGACAAGTCTTGGTTGACACTTAAATCATGCTGACCAAGTACAAATATTTGACATGTATAGTGTAATGTTAAATATAAATTGAATAGTTGAAAAAACTAGCTGCATGCATGCCTTTTTTTTTTTGCAGCAATTGCTGGGCCAAGTGCATTCTAATCTATTCACAGGTCTTTACTTTATGTAAAAACACAAACCTGTTTTTCTGGCTTTCAGCTCATTCACTCTCGAGTTGATCTAATTTTTGTGGTACTGTGCAAATTTTCATACAGGGTATACAGTTACCCAACCTCTTCACACAACACTATTAACCAGTTAGAAGCAATGTTTAAAATGTCTTCTGGATGGTGCTAGCTGAGTCAGTTTCCCAGCCTTTACTTTTCAACAAGAGCAATTCCAAAAAATAGTTGTTAGTTCAAACTTAAACAACTGTTGCTATTTGCTTTAATTCCAACTTTAAATAGAAATGGTCATTGAGCAGAAAGTGTGCAATCTACCCTATTGTGGATTCTAGCCCACCGTATAATTTCCTGAAGAGAAAGTTTTGGAAAAACTTAGATTTCTCCCAAAGCTAATCAAGCAAAACTCCAGAATATTCTCACATCCTCATATATTTTTGTTACTCTGTCTTTCATTCATTTTAAACTATGCCTTTTTGAAAGTAACACTCAATATTGCGCAGAGTATTCCTAATATAATTTCCTGCAAAAAATTTGAATAATATATTTCAACTTGATTATCTGCCACTTGTAGTATTAGGTGAGCTTTGTTGGTAACCATTTCACATTGATTGGAACCTTTCAGTGAATGATCAATAATTCCACCCAAATCCTTTTTTCTTTGCTAATTGTGGCTCCTCGATTATGTATACTTTTACTGTTTCCTGTTGCAATGTGAACTAAATTGGCGAATATAAAAATCAATCGGGGATCCTGTGCAGCTCTTTGCAGAACTCTGGTAGTCACTGTTCTCTCTCCCCCTCTCGTTACGGCTTTTACCTGGTCTTATAAGGAAATTGGAAAAAGAAAATGCAGAAGTTAATTTGGTTTTCATTTACTACTTCAAACGTTCTGTAATTTCTGTTCTTTTAACTAGCAGAGTATGTGTGATTTTTGCTCTTTGTACTTATACCAATGTATGGCCACAGCTCCTTTTGTTATTCCCTTGAGAGATAAAGATATTTTATTGTTGTGTACAGCTCGAGATTTTGACAAACCTGACCAGCGAGACCAACATCTCTATAGTCCTACGAGAGTTTCAGGTAGGTACAATAACAGTCACTGCCGAATGTGACTGATACTAGTGTTTCTTTTCACCAAATTCTTAACAATATTTTGTCAGGGATATGGGTCTTAAATACATTGTGTAGACTGCTCATTATTTAAGTAACTTTTGTTGAATCCATACTGTCTGATTTAACAGAAATTGTAACTGTTGCAGGCAAACAGGTTGATTTTAAAAATGTATTTTCTGTCTGACACACTTCCCATACACCCAGTGTATTCCCCAGTGGATGGGCAAGACAAGTGACCTGTTCTCAGGACTCTGTCAATGCTGTTCTTGAAGTGGCTAGACATTTGTCCGTAAAAATGGAGTGGATCCACAACCATAGAATTTTGGCGGGGTGGGGTTAAACAAGATTAAGTGTCACACCTCTGCTCATTGCCTCCATAGATGGCCTGAGAACAGGAAATTGCCAGTGAGCAACCACGTCTTGCCACTTGGTGGCACAGTGTGTCAATGCATTTCTATTGTCTTACTTCGTTATCTACCTTTTGGTTATTTTTAATACAGTATTTCACATGATCTCTCAGTACATTACCAAATTGCAACATCTGAATTAGTATATAGAAGTTAATAATTGAGCAGAACACTGAATTCTAAAAGCCTTGCACTTTCCAAATGACATTTTTTCTGGTGTGGGTGGGGAGGGGTGGGTGGTACTGTACACTGATAACCTCAATCAGATTAACTTGAATTTTCTTTTACTTATTCCTCTTCATATTCAGACCTATGTGAAAAGTCAGGACAAACAATTTGCTGCAGCCACAATTCAGGCAATTGGAAGATGTGCCACTAATATTTCCGAAGTTACGGATACGTGTCTTAATGGGTTGGTGTGTCTGCTGTCTAACAGAGATGGTAAAACATGTTACTTTCCTCATTGTTTACTGCACGTGTACAGTTGGTTTGAAAAAAATCTCTATTTGGAATTAACCAATAATTACAAATTTTGGAAAAGGGTGCCTTTTCATTAAAATGAATGAGCTGAACCACTTCCTTAGAAGAATTCATTGTCCAATATAGTGATACTGTGACCTGGTATTTTTTTGACTGATTTTAATCAAAGGAAAATGTTAGCTGCTTCTTGTCTCAGGTTAGGGTAACTGGTGTTGCCTGTGTGCGGACCTGTATTCCTCATGATCGGGAGTTTACTTTTGCTACCCAATATCTGGACATACAATAGCATAACCTACAAGGAGATCCCCAAGCTAAATTAATCTCTAATACTTGCATGTGCCCTTGTGTGCTAATCCAATCTTCTGAAAAGCGGACCGGTAAACCCTCGAGTGAGATAAGGCATAATGTGAATCGTTAGATGCATTATTTTACAGATAATCAGTGAATGTACAGAGTAACTGTTAAAATAAATTTCACCTTTTAACTCGTTTCATTTTCACCTTGTTTTAAAGAAAATAATAACATAATAAATAGGAGCAGGAGTAGGCCCATCGAGCCATTCAATAAGATCATGGCTGATCATCGACCTCAACTCCACTTTCCCGCCCGATCTCCATACATCCCTAGAGTCCCCTCGCCTCCAAAAAAAAATCTAGCTATCTCAGCCTTGAATATATTCAGAGACTCAGCATCCACAGTCCTCTGGGGCATAGAATTTCAAAGAAACTGCACTGAAACTATTGTGTTGGCAACGTAATGCCATATTTTGGTCAGCCTTCTCGCTGCATCAGAATGAGGTAGGTATTTTTATGAAACAAGTTAAGAACCTGAAATGGGCCATTCCGTCTTTGCGTTTACCCTACACGTGAGCAAGGTTTCAGCCTTGGCTCAGAGGTAGCGCTCTTGTCTCTCAGTGGTAGCACTGTTGCCGCAAAGTGTTGGGTTTAAGTCTTACTCCAGAGACTTGAGCACATCATCCAGACAGACACCTCAGTGCAGCACTGAGGTAGTGTCGGAGGTGCCATCATTCAGATGAGTTGTTAAACCGTGGTTCAGTCAGCACTCTTGCGTCGAAGATCCCATGGCACTATTCGAAGAGGAGCAGGGAAGTTTTCGTCAGTGTCCTGGCCAATATTTAAGCTTCGACTAACATGACTAAAACAGATTATCTTGTCACTCATTTCATTGCTGTTTGTGGGAGCTCGCTGTGTGCATTGGCTGCAGCGTTTCCTAAATTGCAACAGTGACTATACTTAATAAGTACTTCATTGGCTATCAAACTCTTGGAGATGTCCTGAGTTGGTGAAAGGTGCTACATAAATGCAAGATCAATGTTTAATCACATTCACCTATGCTGTTCCCATGTTTCTTCAATGCCATTTCCTTCATCCACCTGTGCAATTTAATCTTGAATCTTGACATCATTTCTGCTTTAACCACTAACCTTGGAACTGAATTCTATAGCCTTGCAACTTTGTAATGAAGATTCTCCTGCCCTCTGTTCTAAATCTTTTGCATTTAATCTTATATCTATGGTCGCTCGTTCTTGACCCCATCACTGCTCTAAACTATCTGCTTCTGTCTACCGTGTCCCATCATTTCAAAATGTTAAATACTTCTATCCAATGTTCCCGTAATTTTTTTTGAATGCGTGGCCCATTCAAAATACCGTGCATTGAAAAGCCGGAAGTGTGGGAGGTCCAGAGAGCTGCACAGCCGCGCAGCTTACAGGAAACATTGCTTCCATCATATTGCCCTATTCTGGTTGATTTAATGAACAACATGCAATTTTTTTCAAGTCTGTCTTCATTTTTTTTAATTTCCATATACCAGGCATCATCCCAGTGAAAACTGCATTGTACCCTCGTTAAAGCCTCAATATCCTTACTATAGCATGGTGCCCAATACTGAAAATAGCACTCTAACTGAGGGCTTAATGAGGCTTTATATAGGATCATTATAGGATTACTTCTTAGCTTTTGTATTCTATACCTCTTTGGATAAAATTTAGAATTCCATTAGCTTTCTTTAGTCTTATCAAGCTGAGGTGCTGCCTTGAATGTCCTATGAATCTGTAACCCTAAATCCTTCTACTCTTCCACTGCACCAAGCCATTCAGAGTATAATTACTGTTTTTTTTCAAAAATTAAAATGCATCAGCTCACACTTACTAACGTCGAATCCCATTTGCCACCTTTGACCCCATTCTCCCATCTTAATAGTATCCCTTCGCAGCTTCCTTTGGTCTTCAAATAATTAATTATATCTCCTATTTTGGTATCATCTGATCTGGTCAGCTTCCTTCTTTTATTCAACAGGCCGAGGTCCTTCCTCCCATGGCAATTTCTTTACCAAATGACCACTAATACATGGGTCTTTTTTTTGTTCTTCCTTGACAGATATTCTGGTAGTTTTCCCTCTGACTCCTTATCTGCCTGGCAACTGGCTAGCAGAATTAAGCTATTGGCTCCCTCCCCAGATCACTACCAGACAACCCCAATGTTATATGCAAAAATACACACTTGCTCCCCACCATTTCATGGGATTGTCTACTGGAAGCACTATGAACCCCCTAATATCACAGGTCATTAAGGGTACTAGTTTCAACGGCAGGCCCATGAATATACCAAACTTGTATTTGTCTAGGTGGCTGCAGCCTTTTCCTATGTTTAAAAGCAACCAAGAGTATCTTGGGTGAATTAACGTGTAAAATCTTGAAGCTGAGTTCATATCGGAGCATACAGACGTACGAAAGATGGAGAGGAAAAGACAAGGTGGTCCATTATGCCTACCCCATACAGTAATGACTTACAACACGCAGGATCTCTTGGGAAAGGGAAAAAAAACAACGGCAATTTAGGGAGTAGAAAAATCTGGAAAACTCCTCTCTGGCTCCTTTGAGTGATCAAAGTGAATCCAAAAGAAGACATTGAAGACTTTATATTATTTATTATTCCGCCTACGTTCTGTATGCTATCTTTTCTGCCCCAGTCAGAAACTAGTCCAACCCTCTTGAAGATATGTAACAAATCCACACTGGAAGTTTGTTCCATAGGTCGACTATCCTTTGTGATGAGAAGAAACTTCTGACATGTAACCTAGTTCTAACAGGTAACTTAAAATGCATTTAATTGAAATAATCTTATATATATGAACGCAATCTTGTCCCTTCATTATTTTAATGAAGGGACCCCTATCATAAAAATGCTACCTGGAAGCTACTTGCAGGCACACCTCACCCTCAACTGAGCCTCGTTAAGTGTGTCCCTGGTCCAATATCTATAGCCTGCCAACTCAGCAATGTTCTGAAATGCAAGGTGCATAAAAGGACCTACTGGGATTGTGGTACCCTGACTATGTGTGGAGTCCCTATGTTAATAGAACAGAGAATGTTGAGGAATTTTCTCGGAGGAGCAGGAGAGATTGAAAAACCAGTCTATTGCACTAATATCTATGCCTTGCGGTAGAGATCAAGCAGCCCAGGCCAAGCTGTGGGAGTAGGTTGCTTTCATTTCCATTTTAATTGGGATATGGTGTGCAATGCAGGAAAATCTAAAAGCACAGTGCAAGATCACATAGATTCTTTGAACAAATATATATGCACAGCTTGTAAAATATCTGACCCCAAAAATGACATTATCCTTATTTATACCGTATATATTGTTTTAAATGCAGGTCTGTTGGAGCAGAAAATTACAGGCCATTCAGTCCTGCAGCAAAATAACTAAACTAGGGTAGTTTTGTCATTTGCTCCTTGGACTGCATCGCAAAGGCAAGTCTTGGGGATTAATCTAAAGCTTAATTAAACCGTTAGATATCCCCTAATACTTCAGTCTTTTCTCTGCTTCATACCAATCCCTTGGTGGTAGTGATGTGTTTTTTTTCAGTTTATCAAGGTCACTAAGAAAATCTGATGGGTTCAATTGACAATATTCCACTACTAGAAAGTGATATTAGTGCTTTTTAATGACAGTCTGCTACTTTATGAAGGTTACAGCTAAACATGCTACTCTCTTGCCTAATCATCATCATCATAGGCAGTCCCTCGGAATCGAGGGAGGCTTGCTTCCACTCTTAGCATGAGTTCTTAGGTGGCTGTACAGTCCAATACAAGAACCACAGTCTCTGTCACAGGTCGGACAGATAGTCGTTGAGGGAAAGAGTGGGCAGGGAGCCTGGTTTACCGCACACTCCTGCCTGAGCTTGATTTCTGCATGCTCTCGGCGACGATACTCGAGGAGCTCAGCGCCCTCCCGAATGCACTTCCTCCACTTAGAGTGGTCTATGGCCAAGGACTCTCAGGTGTCAGTGGGGATGTCGCACTTTATCAGGGAGGCTTTGAGATTGTCCTTGTAACGTTTCCCCTGCCCGCCTTTGGCTCGTTTGCCGTGGACGAGTTCCGAGTAGAGCGCTTGTTTTGAGTCTCGTGTCTGGCATGCGGACCATGTGGCCTGCTCAGCGGAGCTGATCAAGTGTGGTCAGTGCTTCAATGCTGGGATGTTGGCCTGAACGAGGATGCTAATGCTTGTGCGTCTGTCCTCCCAGGGAATTTGCAGGATCTTGCGGAGACATCGCTGGTATTTCTCCAGCGACTTGAGGTGTCTACTGTATATGGTCCACGCCTCTGAGTCCTACAGGAGGGGGTGGGTATTACTACGGCCTTGTAGACCATGAGCTTGGTGACAGTTTTGAGGGACTAATCTTCAAACACTCTTTGCCTCAGGCGGCCGAAGGATGCACTGGCGCACTGGAGGCGGTGTTGGATCTCATCATCAATGCCTGCTTTTGTTGATAGGAGGCTCCCGAGATAGGGGAAGTGGTCCACGGTATCCAGGGCCACGCCGTGGATCTTGATGTTTGGGGGTCAGTACTGTGCGGCGAGGACAGGCTGGTGGAGGACCTTTGTTTAGTGTAAGGCCCATGCTTTCATACGCCTCGGTAAATACGTCGACTATGTCGTGGAGTTCAGCCTGTGTGCACAGACACAGGCGTCGTCCCCGTACTGTAGCTCAACGACCGAGGTTGGAGTGGTCTTGGACCTGACCTAGCATTATAGGGGCATACTGTAGGAATTTAAACATATCCGCATTTGTGTGATTTGAGTGTTACTTTTCTGATAAAGTAGGAACTTCCCATATGGTTTGTAACTTCCCACATGGTTTGTATAATGAAATGTTCCTCAATAATAGTCGAGTATTGGGAGTAGATTTTCAAATTTCACACTAGGAGTAAACAGCAAAAGACTGGTGTCGCCTGAAAAATCAGAACATCACGGAACACTTTAACTAAAATTTTGTTATTGGATTTGATAGCACAAAGTTGATGTTGGACAATAATTATGTGAAAGAGAATGCCAGTACTATTCCTTGACCAAACAAGTGCTTGGACAATTTTTTTCAAAATTCTTCTTTGTTCTTGAGTTGAGCATGGCAATGGCAAGGTCGCATTTATTACCCATCACTTATTTTCCTTGAGAAGATTTTCTTCTCATTGAACCACAGTAGTCCTTGTAGTGATGTTGCTACCACAATGGTGTTAAATAGGGATTTGCAGGATATTGACCCAACAACAATGCACAAAAGACAGGACAGTGTGTGACTTGGGTGGGGAACCTGGAGGTGTTCCCATGACATTGCTGCTCATCCTCCTTGGTGGTAGAGATTGCAAGTGAGGGAATTGTTATCAAAGTAACCTTGGTGAGCTGCTGCATTCTGTAGATCATACATACTGCAACCACAGTGTGCCAGTGATGAAAGAAATGAATATTGAGTGCAGTGACAAGGGCACCAATGAAGACAACTGCTAACGATGTAATTGAAGGTGAGTGGGGAGAAGACTGGGCCTTGTTTTGTTCGAGCAGCTCATTATCTGGCATGAATGTTGCCTGCCACCAGCTCACCTGGTTGTTATCCAGGTTCTGCTGTAGGCTGATAGGGGCCGCTTCATGGTCAGAAGAGTCGTCAATGGAGCTAAACACGAATCATTAGAGAACCGCCTCACTTCGGGACTTATGATGGAAGGAAGGTCTTTGATGAAGCAGCCGATGGTTTGGCCGAGGGCACTTTCCAAACTCTTGTGATGTCTTGCCTCCGAAGCACTGCCATTTTCAAATCAATCAAAATGGATAATTTTACTGGATTCTATGATCTGTGTTCAAGCATTTTTCTAACCCGCTTTTAAGTTTGCACAGTTTTGTGTCTGCATACTGACTGCAAAATGGCTTCTTAATCAAGCATATGCCTCTTTCCACACACTACACTTCACTTCCAGCACCAAGTAAAAACAGCTCATGGATTTAAATATTTAAGATTCCGATATCGTTGATGTAATTGCCACAGCCACCATCCGTATCTTTCTCCCCGCTTGCCCCGACTACACTCCAGCCTCTTACCTTAGCCCCAATTTCCTCCCTATTCACTCTGCAGATTCTTTCAAATTTATTTGCCCCCCCCCCTCACCCAGGTCTCTACACACTCATCTTTTGTTTGGCATTCACCGTCTGCTCCCTAGATTCTCTCTCTCCAACTCCTACCCACCGGGTTATCCTTTGTGTCCCTCCTGCTTGCTGAATATGTAAGTTGTCATTGCCTCCCTTTGTGCTGGTACTGTCCTGCTCCCTTTCAAACTCTCATCACTTCCCACCCTTAATCTATCTGTTCTCTCCAATTATCAACCCAGCTCTACCTTTCTATCCTTTCCAGAGTCCTTGAACACATCACCTCTCAGCACCATGGTTCAAATCCATTTAATCAGGTTTCCACTTCAATCACAGCAAAGTTACCAAAGATATCTTCTATGACTGCAACTGCAGGGTATAAATCCTACTTGTCATCCTCTACCTCTTTACGGTGGGTGTTGGATACAGTCAACCACGTCATCCTCCTCCATCTCCCCTCCTTGGTACTGCCCTTTAGTGTTTCCATCCTTGCCTGTCCCAACACAGGCAGTGCATCTCCAGCAATAGTTTCTCTTCCTCTCCCCACATTGTCACCTACGCAATGCCCCAGGAAATGAGCCTTGACCAACTCCTCTTCCTTGACGAGGTGTTTTTGCAATGTCATCTGTAAGGTGACCTCATCCAGTTCCACCTCTCAACCTCCTCTATGGTGTTCAACTACCTGTATGACATAAGGTTGTGCCATAATTTCATTAAATTGAACATCAGGAAGAGCAAAACCCTCAAATAAATCTCTGCTCCCTTGCCACTAATTCTGTCCCCCGACTTAGCTGCTCACTCAGGCTGAATCAGATGGTTGGCAGCCTCTGTTTCGTTCCTCCAGAGTCGAATTTCAAACCCCACGTCCTAAACTCGCGTCCTATATATCACCAATACCACTTAATTCCACCTGTGTAGCATCACCCTTTCCTGGCCTTACCTCGCCCTTCTCTGTTAAAACATTTTTCTGTGCTTTTATTACCTCCTAGACTTGATTTCTTCAACACACTCATCAGCCTTCTGACCTGCAGCCACCATAAACCCAGTCTTATTCAAAACTCCACATCTTGTCCAACTTGGCCACCACTCCCATTCTTGCTGGCCTATGTTGGAAACCTGTCCCCCAACACATCAAGCATACAATACTTCCTTTTTGTCTACAAATCCCTCCAAGATCTCGTCCAACTCTAGTTCAGAAATCTTCTCCATCCTTTGTCTCCTCTGGCCTTCTGTGCATATTTACTCCTGCTCCACGTTTGGTGACCGAGCTTCCATTGCCCCCGCCTTACTCTGAGTCATTCCCTGAACACCTTTTTCGTTTTACCTTTTCTTTCTGTCTTTAAAAGTTTCCTTAAAATCCATCTTTGACCAAGCCTTCAGTCATGTTTCCACTCTCCTGTGAAGGCTCAGCTCGTGTTCCTTTCTTCCTGTGTGAAGTGCCCTGGGGTGCTTTTGTATATTGAAGGCACAAAAGAAATGCAAGTTGTTGTTGAAATTTATTGTATTGGTCTGATTTAGTGCATTTTTTGCCCAATTTAAGTCCTTGAGCATATTGTCTCCCAGATCACCCCACCTTTTTCCCCAACTGCCTATCAAGAGCACTGAAGCATCCCTAACCGAAATCACCTGCATATTAACCCTCCTCATCTATTTCAATCTCCCTGTGGCACAGTTTGACCACACCATTCATCATCACTTGTCTAGTTGATGGGTGGCTTGCCCACACTTGGTTATAATCTTAGCTAAAGCTTTTCTACCAATAGATTCTCTTCATCTTGGTTTCCTCTTCTTCCTTATCTCTATGCTGCCCCACGGCAGTACATTGGACATCTTCCGCTGATCGAGCTCTACCTCTTACCCACCTCTCTTGTCATGCTGCTTGTCTGACATCCAGTTTTGGATGAGCTGCAGTTTCCCCCGTCTAAACATTGGGAAGACCAAAACCATTGTTTTTCATCCTGGTCACAAACTTCACATCAGCTCCATCCCATTCACCAATCGCTGCCAGACTATTAGCAACTTCAACATTCTATTTAACCTCAAGCTGACCTTCTCACCCCAGATCCTCTCCATCACGAAGACTGCTGACTTTTATTTCTAATGTCATTCACCCCCAGACTTGACTCTGCCAATTACTTTTCATTTCTCTCTCCTTCTTGAAGAACCCCCTCCCTTAAAGCCCACCTCTTTACTAAGATTTTGGTCACTGCTCCTAATGTTTCATTCTTTGTCTTAGAATCATAGAATTGTGCTGCACAGAAGGAGGCAATTCGGCCCATCGTGCCTGTGCCTTTGGTAGAGCTATCCAATTAATCCCACTCCCTGCTCTTTCCCTATAGCTCTGTAAATGTTTCCCCTTCAAGTATTTATCCAATTTCTTTTCGAATGTTGCTGTGGAATCTGGTTCCAACACACTTTCAAGCAGTGCATTCCAGATCATGACGACTCGTCGTGTAAAAATAAATAAATGTTTTCTCATGTCGCCTCTGGTTCTTTTGTCAATCATCTTAAATCTGTGTCCTCTGGTTACTGACTCTTCTGCCACTGGAAACAGTTTCTCCTTATTTATTAAATCAGCATCCATTTTGTTTCCTTGAACATTTGTGAATCTTCTTGAGACATTTATAAATGCAAGTTTTTGTAAATTCTTTGGTGTCCCAACGTGTGTTGACCAAGCCTTTTTTGCTCCAGGTACATTGCACATCTTGCTTCAAATGGTTCGTCACACTTGATTGATGCAAGATATGTAGGATAACCATGCCAAGCTCATAGTCAATTTTTCCACAGGTTGGCGAATACTATTACGCTGCACACCATCTTTAGTACAAGATTTTAAAATGCTTTAAGTTTCCATTGATAGAAAATAGCTGATTAGCCCACCAACTCTATCAGCTCCAGAAATGTCACGGCCTTAACTGAACAAAGCTAATGTACAAGTGCAGGTTCTGCTTTCCTGAGTAGGAGATGGAATTTTTACTCTGTGCTATTCACTTGCTCTCGTTCAAAAACTGAACTGGCATTCAGATACCAACAATCTACCTTAGCCATGATGTAATAAAAATCAGGGATGTGAAAAGCCATTTTGCCGAAGCTCATCCCTTGATCAACGCAATTCTCCCATCTTCGGAATAACTGCACATTGATTTCCCCTAATGTTTTTATAACTCGTTTAAATATCTAGAAAATATGCAGATTTAAGATTTGCTATAAATAGTTTGAAAATGAATTGGGGCAATAAATGTTATGGTTTTTGAATTATAAATTGCATCTATGTTGGTCATCTAGTTGCATTTCACCTGCTCAAGCAGATGTGTGAAGGGTCACAAGCAGCGCTGGAGGTAGTAAATTGGTCACTGCTTTTATTAGAGCCTGGCTTTATGTTCAGAAATTGTTTACTTTACAGTTTATCTTTCCTTCCACAGAAAATGTTGTTGCAGAAAGTGTAGTGGTCATCAAGAAGCTACTCCAGACACAGCCATCACAGCACAGTGAGATCATCAAACATATGGCCAAACTTCTAGACAATATTGCAGTAAGTATAAATTAAACATTAACTGTCAAAGAAAAACAGATGTGTTCATTTTTAACTGCTAATAATACGAAAAAGAGCTTCATGAATTTTATCACTGGTCTACTATTACAATGTATTACCCCACTTGTGCACCTTTGGCTATGTGACATATCATCTGAAATGCTTTCTTGATCGTAAACTCAACAGATTTCAATGTATTGCAACATATGCTATTAATTCGGATATATGCTATATCCTGGTGTTGCCAATGCTTGTGATTTTATTCATGGTTTATTGATTTTTGTATTTTTGTCTTAATGCATGTGATTCATGGGGGTGGCAGGGAGAGATAATCTCCTCATTCCCATTTCCTCTCATCCTAGTGATTCACATGCTTTAACACAGCAGTGCAAAATCAATAAATTATGAACAAAATTGCAAGCGTTGGTAATTCTGCCTTCCTTTTTTGTGTTCTTTATAGTAGTCTAATGTGAAACAATGATGTATATGACCAACTGAAGAGAGGACCCAGTACCTCCCAAGAACCAGAAGGAAATGAGTTTAGTCTACAGGACTGGGATAAATTGTATATGCAAGCTGTTTTTTTTAAGACACGTATTCAATGCCATTAAACCCTCTGCTCCGAACCCTTCCCCTGCTTCTCTGCCCCCGCCTCACCCCATATGGATGGTATAACCAATTCTATTTATTAATTAAAAACGTAAGTAAAGTCCATTTGGATCTCCCATGATCAACACTCTAGACTCTTAACTCCCCAGTTATAACATTCAATCTCATTTTGTAATGTCTGTATTGTCCCACTTGACAGATTATTTCAAACCTTTATCCCAAACATTTATCACTTAGTTAATTTTTTTAAAAGTTTTTTTTCCCCTCACTCCAACCTAAAATTTTATGAGAAATTTTATTGTATTATGCCTCTGATCCTATATTTCTGGCTTAGTTCAATATTGTGAGTTTGATTTTACTACACTTAATATTTTATATTTAGGTTCTCCCTTCATCAATCTCTTTGTAGACTTTATCCAATCTTTCCTCATGGCTCATCTTGTTCTACTTGAAATCAATGCTGTTGCTGTTCTTTATATGATTTCTAATACATGTGTTTATTTTATAATGATTTATGAACATGGGCACCCAAATCCCTTTGCTCCTCCATAGTTCCTAGTCTCTCACCGTTAAAGTATTCTGATTTGTCTCTTTCAGACCTCACACTTCCCCACATTGAACTCCATCTGCCATAGTTTTGCCCACTCATCTAATCTGTCCATGTCCATCTTGTAATTTCCTGCTTCCATCCAACTTCATGTCACCTTCAAGCTTGGATACAACTCCCTCCCTTCATTCACATCCCACCAATCAGGGAACATGTTCATTAAAAATGTGGTTATGGCATCTGTTTTCTTTCCGTCTGGTCCAACATCAATAGTGCTTAATGATTCCTTTGGCAATGGCCAAGTACCCCACAAGTTTCTTCTTGGATCTACTTTGTGCCATGTGACCAGGGGTTTCTGTTAGCCTCTGGTCCCTTAACTTATCAAGTACTTCTGGCATGCTGACTTCAAAGTAATCTAGAATGCTGTCAGTGTTTTTCCTTCATGTCATCTATGGTTCTACTTTATAAGTTTGGGAGAACTCCCCTGAATCTCTGTCCCACAATTCTCTAATGTATTTAGGGGTTTGATTTTTTTTTTTTTGCAGTCAAAACATTGGTATTTATGAGCTGCATGGATGCCCCAGTCATTTAAAAAAAAAAAAAAAAAATCTTGACCCAGTTAATCTGGAACCTGAAGTGTTTATAAAATGAGTTAGCATTGTGGATTTTTTTTTAGGATTTAAGTTCTCATTGCTATAATTTTTTTTTAAGGTGTTCAATTTTTAAAAATATTTTTCTCTTGAGAAATGTTCCTTGGTTACACTTATGTGCTGGTTAACACACATTTAGTCAGAATGTTGTATAATTTTCACGACTCATCAGAGTACTTAAGTAACTAAATCAGTATTTTTCAAATTAGTTGTTGCAAGTCTAATTTTTTTTATATGTTCCATGCTATACTAATGCATCCTGATTAGTCTTTATGCTATACAAATTGAGAAATGCTTTTTAAATCTCACATTAATCATTTATTGGGTTTGAATGCTTGCCTCCTCCTTTCTCTCTCAAGGTATCCATGGCTCGAGCTAGCATCCTTTGGCTAATAGGTGAATACTGCGAGCGTGTGCCAAAGATTGCACCAGATGTTCTGCGGAAAGTGGCGAAGAGCTTTACAAATGAAGAGGAGATAGTGAAACTACAAATTCTAAATCTGGGAGCTAAACTCTACTTAACAAATCCCAAACAGGTGAGAACTTGACAAAAGGATAGCAGTTTTTTTTCCCAAAGTCACTCAAGGTTTAAGATTGCCTTTACATTATCGGTGGTATATTTTAAACTTTAATGTGTGCTTTTCTCTAGTAATTTGTCACTCGCTTGCAAGTTATACATAATGTAAATGGAACAAACGCGAATATAGAATGTTAAGTGTTTGAGTTTCGGAATTGATTTCCTTTACACTGGGCAGCACTTTCCAGGGGTTGTTTAATCTTTTGACCAAGGCAGATTTCCATGACACTTCATTTTCCATTTTTGGGATTAAAATTATTGTATAATCTCTCTGTATAAATAGAGAATGAAAATACAAGAAAATTGGCAAACACATGAAGCACTGCTGAGAGTCTGTGTTGGAGTATATGGTCTGTGGAAAGAATAAACTTGATGGGTGAAATGGTCTTTTCTTCTTCCATTCTTTAGGTTTATGACCTTTGTGGTCGTGTGATACAAAACTAATCATCTGTTACTAAGCAAAGGGAGCAAGTTACACTGATGCATGACTTGCATAAATGGATTACAGTTGAAAATAAACCTTTGTGCATAGTATCTACTCCGATCTGTTTTTGGATATTTCATTGTTAATTTTAGAGTTTGTAATTTTAAAATTCTCTGTTGGAAAATAAATAGTTTCCTTACTGCAGATATGTAAATGTCACAGATGCATTAATCATTGCATCTAATATAGGGGAGCAGCTATTTATCTGTTTAGGACAAATGGAATTCAATCCGGAGAAGTGTGAGGTAATGCATTTGGGGAGGGCTACCAAGGCAAGTGAATACACATTAAATGGTAGGATACAGAGGTGTAGAGGAACAAAAGGATCTTGGAGTGCATGTCCACAGAACCCTGAAGGTAGCAGGTCCGATAAATAAGGTGGTTAAGAAGGCATACAGAATACTTGCCTTTATTAGCTGAGGCATGGAATACAAGAGCAGGGAGGTTATATTTGAACTGTATAAAACGTTAGTTTAGGCCACAGCGTGCAGTTCTAGTCACCACATTACAGGAAAGATGTGATTGCACTAGAGAGGGTACAAAGGAGATTTATGAGGGTTGTTGCCTGGACTGGAGAATTTTAGCTATGAGGACAGATTGGGTAAGCTGGGTTTGTTTTCTTTGGAACAGATGAGGCTGAGAGGAGGCATTATTGAGGTGCTGAGATAAAATGGATAGCAGCGGGGTCAACAACCAGGAGGCATAGATTTAAAATAATTGGTAGAAGGTTTCGAGGGGATTTGAATAGAAATTTCTTCTGGGGGTCTGGAACTCACTGCCTGAAAGGGTGATAGAGGCAGAGACCCTCACCACATTTTAAAAAGTACTTGGATGTGCACTTGAAGTGCCGTAATCTACAGGGCTACGGACCAAGAGCTGGAAAGTGGGATTAGGCTAAATAGCTCTTTGTTGGCCGGTGTGGACACGGTGGTCCGAAATGGCCTCCTTCCGTGCTGTAAACTTCTATGATTTTATGTGGGCACTAAGAAAAATAATAAAGCTATTTGCAACTTTCTTTCTATACCAAATATTTCTGTTACTGAAATGTTCTGCTTAAATATGCATGTTTAACTGGGACTTTATTCAGAATCTCCCCCCCAATTTGAATAAATGTACAGTACTACCAGAACCTGTATATAAGAACATAAGAAACAGGAGCAGGAGTAGGCCATACGGCCCCTCGAGCCTGCTCCGCCATTTAATACGATCATCGCTGATCCGATCATGGACTCGGGTCCACTTCCCTGCCCGCTCCCGATAACTCCTTAGCCCCTTATCGTTTTAAGAAACTGTTTATTTCTGTCTTAAATTTATTCAATGTCCCAGCTTCCACAGCTCTCTGAGGCAGCGAATTCCACAGATTTATAACCCTCAGAAGAAATTTCTCCTCATCTCAGTTTTAAATAGGCAGCCACTATTCTAAGATCATGCCCTTCTAGTTCTAGTCACTCCCATCAGTGAAAACATTCTTTCTGAATCCACATGTCAAGCCCCCTCATAATCTTATACGTTTCGATAAGATCACCTCTCATTCTTCTGAATTCCAATGAGTAGAAGCCCAATCTTCTCAACCTTTCCTCATAAGTTAACCCCCTCATCTCTGGAATCAACCTAGTGAACCTTCTCTGAACTGCCTCCAAAGCAAGTATATCCTTTAGTAAATATGGAAACCAAAACTGCACGCAGTATTCCAGATGTGGTCTCACCAATACCGTGTGTAAAGCTGTAGTAAGACTTCCCTGCTTTTATACTCCATCCCCTTTGCAATAAAGGCTAAGATTCCATTGGCCTTCCTGATCACTGGCTGTACCTGCATACTATCCTTTTGTGTTTCATGCACAAATACCTCCAGGTCCCGCTGTACTGCAGCACTTTGCAATCTTTTTCCATTTAAATAATAACTTGCTCTTTGATTTTTTTTCTGCCAAAGTGCATGACCTCACACTTTCCTACATTATACTCCATCTGCCAAATCTTTGCCCACTCACTTAGCCTGTATGTCCTTTTTGCAGATTTTGTGTGTCTTCCTCACACATTGCTTTTCCTCCCATCTTTGTATAGTCAGCAAACTTGGCTATGTTACACTCAGTCCCTTCTTCCAAGTCATTAATATAGATTGTAAATAGTTGGGGTCCCAGCACTGATCCCTGCGACACCCCACTAGTTACTGATTGCCAACCAGAGAATGAACCATTTATCCCGACTCTGTTTTCTGTTAATTAGCCAATCCTCTATCCATGCTAATATATTACCCCCAACCCTGTGAACTTTTATCTTGTACAGTAACCTTTTATGTGGCACCTTGTCAAATGCCTTCTGGAAGTCCAAATACACCACATCCACTGGTTCCCCTTTATCCACCCTGTTTGCACAATCCTCAAAGAATTCCAGCAAATTTGTCAAACATGACTTCTCCTTCATAAATTCAAGCTGACTCTGCTTGACCGAATTTTGTTTTTCCAAATGAACTACTACTGCTTCTTTAATAATGGACTCCAACATTTTCCAAAGCACAGATGTTAGGCTGACTGGTCTATAGTTTCCTGCTTTTTGTCTGCCTCCTTTTTTTTAAATAGGTGTGTTACATTTGCAGTTTTCCAATCTGCTGGGACCTCCCCAGAATCCAGGGAATTTTGGTAAATTGCAACCAATGCATCCACAATCCCTGCCGCTATTTCTCTTAAGACCCGAGGATGCAAGCCATCAGGTCCAGGGGATTTATCTGCTTTTAGTCCCATTACTTTACTGAGTACCACCTCTGTTGGAATATTGTTAGTGTCCTCTACCGTAAAGACTGATACAAAATATTTGTTCAGAGTTTCTGCCATCTCCATGTTCCCCATTACTAATTCCCCGGTCTTGTCCTCTAAGGGACCAACATTTACTTTAGCCAATCTTTTTTTTCCCTTTTTATATACCTATAGAAACTCTTGCGATCTGTTTTTATATTTTTTGTTAGTTTACTTTCATAGTCCATCTTCCCTTTCTTAATCATTTTTTGTAAAATGTAATTTTTGAGCTCAGAGTATAAAAATGAAACAATGGTTAGTATGTGCAGGGTCCCTGTACAAGACTGCCTATAACTTGGCATGAATTGGCACTTGCTTTCAGGCCACTCGGATTTCAATTCAAACTGGGGTTGATCAAAGGAAATGTCACACAAGTGCAGTTGGGTGCTTTTCTGCAACCAGGAGCAGAGGACTGAGGGAAGAGACTTCATTTTGAGAAATGCTATGTTATACCTTTCCTGGGGTTGTTTAATTTGTGCATAACAGGGAAGTGTCTTATTCCCCAGTGGTAATAACCTGTACTTTGAGTCATTAATGGCAAATCGTGTACATGAATGACTTGAAATTCAGGACAACTGAAACCTTGTTTCATGAAATCATATCTGGCTGTACTTATTTGGAATTTTACCCACTCCAATCATAATTCCAATCATTAAAATAAGTAAGTATAAATGTGTTAACTTGGCAAATGTTGATTTAAAATCTGGACATTTCTGTGCTTTATTTACTCATATGAGCCGTTGCTATCACCAGAAATAAGTGACAAAGATTTAGGTGAAAAAAAACTCTCGGATTGCTGAAGCTTAATTTTACAAGAATGCGTGTTGTAAGTTTGTTAGCAAACATGTTTGTAGTTACAACTAACAGCGCTGGAAGGATGAGATCTGAATAGAATGACAGCAGGGCTATTGTCTTTCTGAAATAGAGGTAATCATTGACTGAAGCCATGACACTGGAGTCACTTATCTTGGTTGTAGAGGGCATCAGCAGCTAGTTACCCTGAGATAGAAATGGCTAAATACATTGCAAATAATTTGCAATAATACAGTTCGCTGATTCATATGGCTTAGTTAATGGTTCATAATTCAGTGAATAGCAGCTAAGTGCAGTCGGGCTCTGGGCACTGCACATGCCTTGGGGCAGTGTTGCTTCATAAAGCTTTACCTCTTTGGTAGAAATGTGCCTAGCCTAATATCATCTGATATGTTGATGTCCTGCATATTTTTCAGATTAAGTTTTGAGTGCTATGTTTTTAGTTGTATTTCTACATTCATTATCCTCACGTAGACTCTTCACCGGCTTTGCCATATATGATTATTTTTTAATGATGCCTTTCTTTCCACTTCAGCAGTTTAATAATCTAGCGCCTGGCTTCTTCTCAGGATTCAGCATTCACCTACTCAGCACAGATGAGGACATGTGTCTTAGCTAAAATTTCATTTGCTGCTTTTGGAATGTTTATTCCCAATGGAGCCACATTTGTTGGCCATGACCATTCATTTTTATTACAGCTCTGAATATGTTTATTCAGAGTTATCAATAATCATAAATAACATGCATTATTTTCTTGTTTTGTTTTGCCAACAGACAAAATTGCTTATGCAGTACATACTAAATGTAGCCAAGTATGATCAGAACTATGACATTAGAGATCGTACAAGATTTATCAAGCAGCTGATAGTTCCAAATGAGAAGAGTGGAGCTTTAAGCAAGTATGCCAAGAAAATATTCCTTGTTCAAAAGCCAGCACCAGTCCTTGAATCTCCATTTAAAGGTACTTTGTAATATCATCATTGTCTTTCAAGCTCGGGTTTTGTGCATAGGAATTGATAAGATAGGGTTGTTACCCTAGCATCAAGGGAAAGCACTTTCATTACCATGCATTCTACTTGTGAATGCAATGAAATCCCCAAAACTTGCTGTTTTTCACTTGTCCATGTCGGCAGGCTATTTGACTGTGGAGAGCAGTACCGCTGAGTCAATTGTATATTCCCTTGATGTCTCGATGTGCATATCAGCTATTTTATTGAAGCTAGAGTTTTTTTTATACTTGTGAGCAGTTACAATGTCCAGTTTGCCAGAGTAATTAAATGGGATCAGGAGAGACAACATTTGTTTTGTTGTTTAAAGACACATTGCATCCTGTATTCAGAAGAGTTATTGATACGGGGATCTTTTTCAAAAATAAATTAATGTTTACTTCACAAGTAGGATATATATACAGAAGATTCTTGTGCAAGATGGGTTCAGGTGAACAAGGCACTTCTGCCCATTTGACCTCTATTCGCTTACAACATTGAATTATCTCTTAAACCATTCTTCCTGACAACCCATTCCAGCTGCTGTGTACCCTCTTTTTAAAGGAATACTTCCTGAATGGCTATCATAAATTTGCCCTTTGTAACCTTGGACCTGTACCACCTTGTCCTGCTGTCCTGGCATACCTGGAAATTTTTGATTTTGATTTAATTTGTTTTTCCCATTAAGTCCCACATACCCCTATGGTCCTTTCTGAGGCTGAAGAGCAGTAGCTTATCAAGTCATTGCTCTTCTCTTTGACACCAGGCTGCAACATCTTTACTCTCCTGCGGTCCTTCTAGGGTATGGATGACTCCTTTTAAAATCGTGAAACCAGGCCAGAATGCAGGATTTTAGTATGACATGGTCATGGCACCAGACAGTTTCAGCGTAATCTCTGGAGATTTTAAATCAACGGATCTGGTAATAGAACCCAATGCCCTTGCCGTGTTTGTTGATTATTGTCATTTCAGATTACATTCACTAATTCTATTTGAATCATGAAATTAGAGACGTAGGCCTGAATTTTGCTACAATGGCGATATTGACGACGAGTGCCACAAGTTAGACAGTTGTGCACCCCGATCCTCCAGTGATGAATTTACACAAACAATTGTGCAATGGCAACCAAAAGTTTTTTAAAAATCCATGCACAGGCATCTTCCACCCTTCAGGATGTAGTTCGGGACCTAGAATATTAGGTCCTTCATTGAAACACCTATGAACTCATCCCTTTTTTGGCGTGGAAGCAAGTCATCCTTGATACGAGGGACCGCTTTTTATGATGATGATACACCAGTGAGCATAGCTGCGGTTTCCAAATGGCCAGCGTAATAAGCGATTGTGATGTGATGCTACTCTGGCCCGGAAGTGTTTAAAATGGATGTTTAAAGGTGGAACCGATGGACAGAAACAAGAGATTCAAATTCTAGAGAGCTAATTTGCCTCGAGGACTGTTTTTTATATCTGTCTGTTCAATTCATTAAATGGAACAGTAACAATCCCTCCTTCACGCTGAGGTTGTACAAGCAACACAGAAATCATAGGCTTTTAGTCTTCAGTTGCTCATGAAGTCTGTAACCTCAGTGCTATTTCTGACTTATCCCTTGGATTTTAGTAAGGTGTAACTTTGCACATCGTGATTACTAACTCCCACATTCACAACGAATGAATTAACAATCCGAATTACATTTTTTTTTTAATTATTAGGATGGTATTTGAAGGCTAGGAACTGGCAACCCGCTCCCACGGGTTTCTGTTCTGCACCACTGACTCGAGACACTGTCAGAACTGCGCCACTAAATTATAGAAAAACCTAATGAGGGCAACACAATTATTTCTTGATTTGGACAGTAAAGTGCAATTACTGTGATTGTACCAAACATACTGTGCCCACCTATTCTGCAGTGGTCTATGTGGCTGTGGTGATCACAGTGGCATTAATTCAGCAAACTTGATCTTGCCATTGATTTCAAGGGAGGGGAGAGCTATGATAATAGCTGCTCAACTTTTTCAGTGAGGAACAACACAAAAGTCCTAGAAAATGTATGGTGCAGTGTACATAGTAAGTGATTCGTGCTAAAATTTCTGCACCATAATGATGTACATCATAGATTAGATAAGTAATTTCTATAGTGCAAGTTTTCAATAAATTCCGTCCCGTTCACTTATAAAATGTTATAGTGTAAAGAAGTAATTTGGCCTGTGCTGACCGTATGAGATTTTCACTTTGTCCCATTCTCTACCTTTTCTCCATACACTTCAAATTTTTTGTCTTTCAATTATTTATCCACTTATTTTTAAAAGCTGTTAGGAGTTCTGCTTCCACCACTGCTTTTGGTAAGACCTACCACATCCTAACCCCCTCTCCACTTAAAAAATCCTCCTATGTTCTTTTGATATTGAATTTAATAGTCTAGCTTTTGACTCACTAACTAGCGAAAATCGCTTTTCCCTATTTGCCTTATTAAAACCAGTCATAATTTTGAAGACCTCGATCAGATGTCCTCTTACCCTTTTATGCTCCAATTGTAAGGAGAAACTTGGGCTTTTCCTTTACTAGAGCACAAAAGGTTAAGAGGACATCCCAACACTGCCAAACTCAACTCCCCACACACGCAGTACATACCTGCCTGAAACATGTTCCCTGCCATCCTCCTTTTATCCTGGGCAACACAGTTAAATTAATATTTAATTGTAATTAACACCACGATTTACAATTTCCACCCAATTACGCACATAATTATGGAATTAAGGCGCAAATATCTCACTCCGGCAGTACTTGGTAATAAGAACCCAATATGACTTTGAATCACAGTAAATCAATGAACCTAATCATAGACTGTACATTATGTGGGATCTGGTAGCATATGCTCCAATTTACTTTGAACAATGCCATGGGAAATCCACTACAATTTTTTCTTCAAGTACATTTTTGTACAATTGTCTCCCACTGTGACAGTATAAGCATTCTCTGAGTTTAGGTCATTTTAGAGGGATTCAAATGTCATTACCCCTGTATCGAACCAAAATAAGAAGGTTCTATGTTTTTATATTTTGAAGTTTGCCTTCAGTTCTTCAATTTTATATAGTATATGGCTTTAAAAACAGAAAACTATTGCAAAGTATTGTTTTTGCATTAATGAATTTCCATTTATGTTGCAGTTAACTTTTAAATACAATAGGAAAACAAGAAACCGTTCGGTTGGTAGCAAAACAGTATTAAAATTCTGGATGAGTTTTGTAGCAAGACATGTATGCGGATTGTTTAACTGTGCTGTCATTCTTAATATTCACAGTAAAGTAATTTTTAGAGGAGCTGCATTTCACAGCAACACCTCCAAACACACTGAATGATTAGCTTTTTTATTGACCATTATAGGTGAGATTATTGTAATCTATGGTCTGAAATCAGTTTTCTGACCTATGAGGAATCATTCTCATTTTTATTTATACTGTGACATTTGAGATAATGCACTACCAATTATCATTGGTGCTGATTAAGACTCTGTGACATAAAGCCCATATTTTTTTTCCTATTTTTTTCATTCAACAGATAGGGATCGTTTCCAACTAAGCACGTTATCGCACACTCTTAATCATAAAGCAAATGGGTATCTGGAGCTTCCAGACTGGCCGCAGACGGCCCCTGACCCTTCCGTCCGAAATGTGGAAGTCATTCAGCCAGTATGAAATTTTATTTCACTGAATGGTGGTGTTATTTGTGGTCAGATTTGTAAAGAGGAGGGAACAGAGAAATGATTTAGAATAGAAACTTGCGGTTTTTTATTTTATAACCTTACCATTGCATGATTAATGGAATATCTGAATAATTTGTTTTTGAGGCATGAAATGTGGGGTGGGGGGGGGGGAAATTACCAAAGATGCTATTGTTCATAGAATTGACGTTTAAAATATGAAAAATACTAAAAATAATAATTGTTCCGAGTTTAATGTCTATGTATAAACATTGAGGTTTTTAATTTATGGACTGCAACTTTAATAAGTTTACAGTTCTGTATATATTTTCTTGTAATATTTAGCAACTGACAATTCTTTTATAGTAGTAATAGTTTTTTCTCAAAATTGTTGTACAAAATTCTTAGATTATTTTTAAGTAGGGATTGCTTAAATTAAATGATTCCTATTTTAGCAGTCCATCTATAAACACTGCAATCTAACCTCTGACATAAATGCCTAATCACATCTTAGCCAATCTTAAGTGATGTCTTTCAATGGCAAAGAGGGAACCCAGGTGCCCCATGCATTTTAGCTCCTGTAGAGGTTTCTAAAAGTAGCCCCTCTTGTCTTATCCTGACCCCCATATGCTCCCCACCCCGAGATCCGCCAGCCACCCTCATCCATGCATACAATTTATAGTTATGATCCAGTTAACAAAATAGAGAAATTGAAGTTGGAAAACTGCGCCAAAATAGTCTTATGAAATTAAATGAACATATTCGGGCTCTTCTGTAGATCCAATACTTTGTGTAGGTTAAATTATTGTATAATATATATGTTCTTGATGGATGTGGTTAAAAATTATTTTAGTTAAGAATTTGACCTTTTTTGAGTTTCTCATTTGTTTTGACAATTACCCAACTTGCTAGGTCTATGCTAATTTAGTGGTATCATGCTGATGCTTCCACAGTAATGATCTTGAAGAACTGCATTCATTGTAATGACCCAGATTGTTTTTATTATGTATGTATACCTATAAAACTTAATTTTTGAATGTTTTGGTTTATTATTTAACTTACTACAAGTAATTTACTCTCAAATCTCTCGTCCCCCAACTTTTTTTTGATCATTTTCCCCCTTGTTCAGTAAAGTTGTAAATTTCCCATTTATACACTATTTTCTTTGCCTTGTGGACTTGCAGTGGAATAATGTATGTTATGTAGAGTACTTCTGGATTTTCTAAATTAAAATCCCCTGAGACACATACTGTCCAGCCTTAGAAGGATAGGCTGATGACCAGCTCGAAAGGCACTTTTTTTTTTCTGCCAATTTTCTCATCACCTCTCCCTTCCTAGCACGTTGACTCTTGCTGAGGTTCCGATCATCATGTGCCACTTCACTGAAGTGATCATTATTGAAATGTGAGCTTTGACGGTGAATGTTAGCAGGCAATTGAAATAAGGAAGCAACTGAACCTCCTTATCTGATGTCCACGCAGACTTATTTCCACGAGGAGTTGCTGGATAGCAGTTAGGAGCAGGGCCAGGAACCCTAGCTAATTTATTGCTCTCCCCCAACCCACCCTCCCCCCCCCCCCCCCCCCAAAATCTTCCTTGCCTCCCCTCCTCGTTTCCTTCAGCATCACATCTCTCTCCTCTCCTTTTCTTTGCTCTTGCTGATTTTAATTGCATGCGCTAGTACATTTTTTGATTTTCTTTGTCCAAAGCTGCAGGAAATCTAACTGTTTGTATGTTTGCAAACAGATTAAGGAACAAATAACACCTGTAGGTAAACTAAAAGGAAAGAAAGAGAATTCGGGGGACAAGTTTTACTCTGATTCTGAGGAGCAAGAAGAATCCAGCGAAGGTGAGTGAGTGGAGAGATTGTGTCATAAGCCTATTTTTCCAAATATTCTGGGAATATGGATTTTCTCATCTCCACATGAGGTCACCTCTTTGGAACTGCTTTCATACAAGTCACCAGCCGTTAAAAATTTAAAACAGATGTGTGTTTGCTATCATCGTCAGCCAGTGCCCATATGTGACTAGGCCAACTCCCTTACCACCTCTGCCTTTCCAGTGGTGCTGAAGAGTTGATGCAATAAAACTTCAAACATCCTACAACAAACTTGTAAAAACATTATGTAAATGAATAATCACCATGACCAAGTTCTATTAATGTGCAGGCAGACTCCGTGTTGCATTGTCTTTGACAAAACAACGACTATGATCTTTGATCTTTGCCTCCAAGCAACCTGGTGTCCAGCTCACTGCAGCATCGTAGTGGGCCTTAAATGCCAGTATAATATGCAAATTGTACTGCTTTAGCTATACCACATGAAAGGTGTTCAAGTACAAATTATTTTACAATCATATTCTAATTTATTACAGTATTACTGTTCCATAATATAGTCTGGTGCTGACTTTTAATCTTTTGTGTTTGGGTGGTTCCTAATACACTGGAACTATTACTATATATAACTCTAAAGGTTTATTTTAATTAATCTTGGATAGATACAATGGTTTAGTATCAATGGTGAACTTAGTCAAAAATTTGAAATGACAAAATAGTCTTAAACCTCTTCTCATTTAATCTCAGGTAGTGAATCTAGTAGTGAGAGTGGAAGTGACAGCAAGAATGAAGGCAGCAGTGCGAGCTCAAGTGAAGAGTCAAGTGACAGTGAATCAGAAAAAGAGAAAAAGAATGAAGAAAGGTAAAAGAAAGACACCCCAGAATTGTTCATGGTCTGTGCTTGAAGCAGGGTAAATTCAAAAGTAATCTGTGGAAGTATTATTTCAGTGAGCGAGTGGTAAGTCTATGGAATAGGCTCCCAAAGGAGATGGTGGGAGCAGACAGTGTTCATTCATGCAAATGCAAATTAGATAGTCAAAAAATAATATTTTGGGATGCAGTATATGAGTAATTTGAGACATGACATATGTATGGCATGTGTAGCATGCTTTGGAGGAACTGGTGACTTTGTACTTTTTGGTTCTCAACTTTCCACTACTGGGGGTTTTGTCGCCTTACATTTGGGTCTGTTGTCAAAGATTATCTGCCATGATTAGTTAGCAACGCCATTATCATTGCATCCTGCAACTACCAAGATGGTAGAAGACAAACTCAATGGACCTTGGCCTATCTTGTCAAGCAATCCCGACATAAACGATAATAGTTGCAATAAGTCTGTAAAGTAGACGTTCGAAAATGTATCAACTGAGTCCAGTGTCTCAATATTGCAGTAATAAACTGGACAAACTGATGGCCATCTTCACAGTTTGTGATCAACTTCTCAGCATCTTGTATGAAAGCTGAGGTGTTTGAGAATTAAAACCCCAAACCCAGAGGGTCACAATTTGTAATTGCAGTTTTCACTAACATTCAGACTTGATTGCCCTCGTTAGACAAAAACTGCTTATTTACCCCTAGATTGCTTGGTGTTATTGCAGTGTTTGTCAGGGTTGGTGGAATTGGGAATACTAATTGCACCCCCCACAGTAGGACAGTTTATGTGGATTCAAGACTGGGAAACCAAATTATGAAGATGTCTTTGACTTAGAATTTCCATAATTTGTTTGGTAGAAGGCATTGAAATATATGAAAGGGGGAAAAATAGAAGAAAACTTTCTCCCTGCATCATTCTTCCAGTTTAGTTTATATCTATGAAAGAAGCTCCATTACGTGAGGCGAAACACTCTGCTGCAATAAGTACCGTGTGACCCAGCTAAGATAACAGTGATGGGTTGCTTTAAATGTGAACGGGGAAGGGGGGCCATCAGATTGAGAGGCAGCACCTTAAGGCGCAAGACAAATTGGCTGCCATTAGAGCTGAAATTTATGCTATTGATTTAATCTTCATTTAATTAGCATGGGTTTGCCTTTTCCCTGATTATACTGATGGTATTTATTATGCCACTGTTTCACATGATAAAAAGTACACACTACTAATTTGAAAATCCAGAATCTTATTTGACAGGTTGCACTCTTGCCTGTCGGTGATTGCAAAGATCATTGCCCTTTCATGCGTAGGTTGCTGCTGATGCTGTTGATGAGTGTGCAGCTCGGCTTTTTTGTAGCTGACAGCACTGATTGGGGTATAGCACGCACTCTGCTCCTTTTATTATAGACAGTAATTAAGGCAGCTCACCCTGCCACTTCATAACAAATACAGCATAATGCCTTAATTATAACTTTATTAATTTAAGTCAGGATTTAATGATTTTAAAAGTGATTTATATTGTTTTTCCTGTTTGGAACAAATGAAATCTGTAGTTTAAATTAATGCTGGCTTTTCATTTCTGCAAAAGTTAAAAAGCCAGTTACCAATAAATTCTGTTTATTAGATTAGCATTGGAAATTATTTGTGGTAAGGTAAATATCCATTAATCGTCAATAGGGGCAGAGGAAATGTAGCAATTTTCCACCTAACTGAATCCAGAATTTGAAAAAATATATACTTTTCTGATGTTCAAGAACTAACAAAGGTTCACCAGATTGATTCCTGGGATGAGAGGGCTGTGTTATGATGAGAGATTGTGTTGAATGGGCTGATAATCTCTCGAGTTTAGATCTCATACAAGATTCCGAAGGGGGTTGACAAGGTAGATGCTGAGAGGTTGTTTCCCCTGGCTGGAGTGTCTAGAACTAGGGGACACAGTCTCAGGATAAGGGGTAGGGCATTTAAAACCAAAATGAGAAGGAATTTCTTCACTGAGTTGTGAATCTTTGGAATGCTCTGCCCCAGAGGGTTGTGGTTGCAGAATCTCTGAATATATTCAAGGCTGAGATAGATAGATTTTTGGAGTCTAGGGGAATCAAGGGATGTGGAAATCAGGCAGAAAAGTGAGTTGAAGTCAATGATCAGCCATAATCTTATTGAATGGCGGAGCAGGCTCAAGGGGCCGCACGGCCTACTCCTGCTCCTATTTCTTATGTTCTAATAGTGTTTCCATGTCGTCTCCCAACTGAATCTAGTAGAGTTTACTGTGGGTTGTGAAGTCTTACAACATTTACAATGGAGCATTTCACATTGGTCAGACTTTCATGTGCTGTGGTCCCTTCCACTCCGATGCAACAAGAAGTGGCAAAGCTGCTGCTATCCCTTGTACCCATTTAGATTCCTCATAAGCAGGCACCTAGTGCTGTAATACTGCTCATCTCAACTAGGTATGTAGCCATGCTGGTATCCAAGGTAGATCAACAGGATAGGTAAAGCAACACTTAAGTGAAGTCACTCACTTATGTCCTCTGGTGTTTGGGAGGAGCACCATCGAACAGAGCATGATCATTCTTGGTTTGCATTAATGTTCCCATATGTATGCTGAATTGGCATAAAAAAGCTGGATGGTGAGTTTTTTGGGGGGTGGTGGGGGGGACAGGACAAGTAACGAGCCAGTGCAGGGAGGATTATAATAGATTTAATTGCAAAGATTTATCTACCCCGTATTCACTTGAGCACACATTTTGTAGTGTAAAATCCATTTGTCAGTGAACTTCAAAGCATATGTAGATAAATAATAGAATGTTACAGCACAGAAGCATTCAGCCCATCAAGTCTGTGTTGGTGCTTTTCTACACATGAGCCAATTAGTTTAATCCTAAACAAAAGTTTAAAAACTGCGTATTTTTCAACAAAACAGACCAGAAATGCTTAGCAGGTCAGTCAGCAACTGTGGAGAGAGCAGATGAGTTAATATTTCAAGGAGATACTCTTTGTCAGAATGCTCGTTTAATTCTCTCCTGCTAGCTCTCTATAGCCTTTAATGGTCCTTTTTTTAAGCAACTATTTAATTCCCTTTCAGCAGCAATTTGTCGTAGAGAATTCTAAATTCTCACCATTTTCTGTGTCCAGGGATCTTTACTAATCTCTCCTTTAATTCTTCTTATGGTTACTTTAAACTTATGCCAAGGTGTTAACATTTTGCAGACCAATGGTAGAAATCGATCACTCCTAACCTCTCCGAACTCTTCATAATCTTGAAAACCGTTGTCGAGTCCCCACTTAATCTCTTCGGCTCTCGTGAATAAATTTCTCGTGTATTTGTTTAAAAGTTTAAATATAAAATAAATATCAATTTGATTAGCAATGAATTATGTGTTCTGAACACATGAGGTATTTACATCATATAAACGCTGTGAGGAAAATGGTAACATTTTACTTCAAAATTATAACACATCAACAAATATTTGAAGAATGTGGATCCAGAAATTAGTCATTTGAAATATGCCTAAATCTTTTCTTTGTAGTTGGCAATAGAATTTTTTATGAAAGATTATTTGGGCTGAAAAAAGACACACTATGTTGGTTTTCAATTTTGCAATGTTTTCGTCTTCAGTGAAAACAGCGACTCAGAAAATAACAACCAGGCCAAAACTAAATCCAAAAAGATGAAATCTGCAACTTCCTCCAATTCAGAGGACAGTTCATCTGAAGAAGGTTCAGGTTCTGAATCTGAGAGTGACTCCGAACCAGAGAGCACAGTGAAACAAAAGGTAACTTGTAATAAGTTCGACTTGTTACTCAAGTAGGCAGGGATGTGTATGAAAATAATGACTGGAAGATGTAGGGTTTTTTGGGTGCTGGAAAAGATTGTTGCCAATATTAGTGAATTGCCAATATTGGTTATTGATTACAAATCAACATCTATTTTCACCTGTTCCTATTGGGCAAAATTGAATAGTGTACATGAGGAATGTACCAAGTTATCGGGAATTCTGCTTGTATCACAGTGGTCCCTCTTTACTTATAGAAATAAATGATTCCCACCTTTTTTGAAATTGGGTAATGTAGTCTTGAGGGTGTATGGACTTTGAGTTGGAAGAATTTAGGACAGTCATTGTCCAAGCCCTGATATCTAGTGAGAATATTGAATTGCTGTGTGGCTAGGCCGAGATGTTAAATGCTTTGTGGTTTTCAGAATAAATCTACTTAAATTTAAACGTTACTAAGCCAAATTGAGCCTATCATGTATTACAACCACCAATTTCCTTCTGTCCTTTTTATTGTAAAGCAAGTTTTAATTTGGTTCAGAATTGTCTGTTTCTATATGTTCAAGGAAGTCACAGACTCTGGAGCAACATCAATGAAAACATATTATAACCTCCAACATAAGGAAGTGCACGGTGTTGATTGTGACTGGTAGAAGGGTACTCAATTTACCCAGTTTACTTACTGCCTCATGTTTAAAGTTTCTTTTGGTATTAAAATTTGTGATAATTGCATCATGTTTTACAAATCATGCTAATTAAAACGAGCTATTTGTAATATTTTAAATCGCCATGAGCTTAAAACTTCACTGAAAAAAATGACATTTGAAGAAAACAAATGGTTAAACCACCTTTTGGAATATTGTCATCAAAAATCTTATACAATATGATTTTCAGCTTGTCCATAGAACCTGTGTATTACCTATGGCTGCATTTACGCTACAAGTCTAGTATCCATTACAGAGCAGTTTTGCTTCATACTGACATTGCAGTTAAATCTGGTCTGAATCTGCTGTTGAGACCCAACTTGACACTGCCGAAATGAAGGAGCCTTTTTGGATGAGGGAGTCTTACTCTGGATGCTTCAGAGTCAGTTTAAGCCTTCGCATCCAATTTACAATTACAGATTAAATGTTGGTGCGAAGCAGTTTCAGCTTTGCACTGCTAAACTTGTAGATCAGAATGTAAAGTAAGATTTAACTGTAATTATAGTTTATTGTTTATTTTGTTTCTTTAACCATCTGCAATTGCATGACATTTTCTAAGTGAAATGTTGGCAATTCAGTAAGGAAATTTGTCAAAAATCTATTGGGAGGCAAAAGTAATATTTCGAACAAACAAGAAAACATGCAAAAAACCTCAACTAGTCAGTAAAAGTTGGAAATGGCAAACACAAGTCATTTTTCTTTTGTTTATGTAATCAAACATGATGCCACTGTTTTTAAAACTTGTATTAATCATGAAATTTAAAGTATCCTGTACTTACAAATCGGAATTTGCAGGAATGAGTACTGTGAACACAGTACTGTGATTGAATTTCCCTTCAACCTTCTAAACCTGAAGAAAGCTTGTTGAAATTTTAAAATTGAAGCATGTTGCACTTAATTTTGAACAGGGTAGCACTATGTTAAATGAAGAAAAGAAAAAAAACTGATGAGGACTAACAATCAAATGCATAATTTAACAAACCATGGTAGTGATGAAGATTGCGTGATCACATAGAGAAAAACAAACAGGAGCAAGCAGGCTTCTTGGATAAATCTAATGTAGGCACTGAGCTATTGAAAAAAAAAATCTGATCCATATTTTAAATATAAAGAAACAAATTGTCTATATCTTTCTGCCCGATCTGTTTTTAAGTGTGAACAAAATGGTATCAGTGGGAGATCTGTCAATGCATTTGGTTTGTCAATGATTGTGTATAAATGTGGGCAGAGTAAGAAATAAAATTTGCACAGTAAAATACGATTTCATTTGCCTTCTCAGCAGCTCCATTGCTCGTGCTGTGGTGTGAAATTTTCATTTTACATAGTTTGCAGGCAAAGGCTATGAATTATGCATTGAGCTAGAGAAATCCTCAATCTCCTGCTTTGTGCCACAAATGCATTTATCTAAGTTCCATCTCTATTACTAGGATGAATCTCCGATTCGGGAATATTTGATCAGATATGGTTTTAACTTCATTATTTGTTTCTGTTATTAAGCCTTTTCTGTGACGGTTACTTTGTCTGTCTGTCACAGGAGAATCTGGGTAGCTAGTGACTGGATTGTCATGCATTTTTCTTTTTATAATAGAATTTTTATTATCCAAACTCATGGAAATAGTTATATCTGACATTTTCGACAAATGCATCGGAAAAATACAAACCTGAGACATTTAACATCCCACAGGTAGAGGGTGTCATTCTCTTGGAGTAAAATAATTGAAATATTTTTTATTTCAGATTTAGCTTTTGTTAAACTTACAAATTCTACTTCTTTGTGCAAAGTGGATTGATGATCCACTAAATGAAAGGAATTGCTATAAAATCATCTGTGAAATGTAACTTTGTGTGACTTGCACAGTGACAACCCTTGTTACTCTGGGTATGAGAAAATGAATGCATCATAGGAGTGTGGGAACAGGGGTAGGCCATTCAGCCCCTTGAGCCTGTCCCGCCATTCCATTAAATCATGGCTGATTTGTGCCTCAAGTCTGTTGTAAGTCAGTTGTGGCTTAGTGGAAGCACTCTGAGTCAGAAGGTTGTGGATTCAAATCCCCAATGCCGTACTAAGGAGGAGCTGCACTGTCGGAGGTGCCTTTTTTGGATGAGATGTTAAACCGAGGCCCTGTCTGCACACTCAGGTGGATGTAGAAGATCCCATGGCACTATTTTGAAGAAGAGCAGGCAAGTTCACCGCTGGTGTCCTGGCCAATACTTGTCTTTCAACCAACATCACTAAAAGGGATATAAATCTGCAAAGGGATATAGATAGACTAAGTGAGGACAGTAAGGTGGCAGATGGAGTATAATGTGGGGAAATGTGAGATTATTCATTTTGGTAGGAAGAATAGAAAAACAGAATATTTTTTAAATGGTGAGAAGCTATTAAATGTTGCTGTTCAGATACACCAAGTTTGTGCAAGAAACACAAAGCTAGCATGCAGGTACAGCAAGCAATAAGGAAGTCATGTTGTCCTTTATTGCAAGGGGGTTAAAGTATAAGAGTAAGGAAGTCTTGCTACAATTGTACAGGACCTTGGTGAGACCACAACCTGGACTACTGTGCATAGTTTTGGTTTCCTTATCTAAGGAAGGATATACTTCCTTGGAGGCGGTATAACGGAGGTTCACAAGATTGATTCCTGGGATGAGAGAGATGTCTTATGATGATAGATTGTGTAGAATGGGCCTGCTCTCTGAAGTTTAGAAGAATGAGGGGTGATCTCATTGAAACTACAAGATTCTGAAGGGGATTAACAGGGTTGATGCTGAGAGGTGGTTCCCCTGGCTGGAGTGTCTAGAACTAGGGGACACAGTCTTGGGATAAGGGGTAGGCCATTTAAGACAGAGATGAGGAGGAATTTCTACACTCGGAGGGTTGTGAATCTTTGGAATGCTCTGCCCCAGAGGACTGTGGCTGCTGAGTCTTTGAATATATTCAATGCTAAGATAGATAGATCTTTCGCATCTAGGGGAATAAAAGGATATGGAGATCGGGCGGGAACGTGTTGAGGTCGATGATCAGCCATGATCCTATTGAATGGTGGAGCAGGCTCGAGGGGCCGTAAGGAATACTGCTCCTATTTCTGATGTTCTTAAAAATGATTATCTGGTCATTATGCCATTGCTGTTTATGGGAGCTTGCTGTGCACAAATTGGCCACATTTCCTACAATACAATAGAGTGACTACACTTCAGAAAGTACTTAATTTGCTGTAAAGCACTTTGGGACATCCTAAGGTCGTGAATGGCACTATATGGGCCCAAGTTTCGAGCTGCGCCTAGAACGGCGCAGTCCCAACCTGGACGCCTGTTTTTCGCGCCACAAAGTGCGCCTAAAAAAAACTTCCAGATTCTCCAGCTCCCTGTAGGCCCTCTGGCCCTCGGCGCAGCGCAGCACGAGCAGTAGGGGGTGGAGCCAGGTCCCTGTGCTGAAAACAGTGCCGGGACCTCTGCACATGCGCGCTACAGTGGGCGCGCATGTGCAGTAGCTCCAGGCGCCCAAAACTGTGTGGGAGGGGCAGAAGCACGCAGCCCCTAACCCTGGCCAAATGGCCTCACTGGGGCTGCGTGAATAAGGCTCCTCCAACGCCCAGCTCCTGCTTCCGACTCGACTCCTTCCCACCCCCCCCCCCCCCCCCCCCCGGACCGGACCCCGACCCGACTCCTGCTCTCCCCCCCCCCCCCCCGCCCTGGACTGGACCCGACTCCCGCTTCTCTCCCCCCCCTCCCCCCCCCCCCTGCCCCCGGACTGGACCTGCCCCGACCCGACTCCCGCTTGCCCGCCCCTAGACCGGACCCGACCCCAACCCGACTCCCGCTTCCCCCGGCCGAACCCGACCCAACTCCCGCTTCCCCCTGCCCTCGGACCGGACCTGACACCGACCCAACTCCCGCTTCCCCCCCCCCCCCCCCGCCCAGACTGGATCCAACCCGACCTCCCTCCCCCCGACCTGACCTCCCTCTCCCTCCCTCCCCCCGACCCGAACCGAACCGACCTCCCTCCCACCACACCCCCCGATCCGCGCTCCCCCCGACCCGACCCAACGCCACCTACCTGTAAATCTGGTGCTGGGGACGGGCCCTGCCCGAAGTCTCGGGCCCGGCCCGTTCAACCTCCCTCCCCCTTCTCCTCCCCCCCACCCCCCCAATCTCCTTTCTCTTCCCCCCCCCCCAATCTCCTTTCTCTCCCCCCCCCCCCATCTCCTTTCTCACCCCCCCCCATCTCTTTTCTCCCCCCCCCCCCATCTCCTTTCTCTTCCCCCCCCCCCTCCATCTCCTTTCTCCCCCCCCATCTACTTTCTCTCCCCCCCCCCCATCTACTTTCTCTCCCCCCCCCCCTCATCGACTTTCTCTCCTCCCTCCCCTCCCCATCTCCTTTCTTGTTCTTCCTCCCCCCCATATCTCCCTTCTCCCCCCCCCCCAAATCTCCCATCTCCTCCTCCCCCCCCCCCCCATCTCCTCCTTCTTCCCCCCCCATCTCCTCCTTCCCCCCCCCCCCATCTCCTCCTTCCCCCCCCCCCCCATCTCCTCCTTCCCCCCCCACCATCTCCTCCTTCCCCCCCCCCCCATCTCCTCCTTCCCCCCCCCATCTCCTCCTTCCCTCCCCCCCATCTCCTCCTTCCCCTCTCCTCCTTCCCCCCCCCCCATCTCCTCCTTCCCCCCCCCCCCCAATCTCCTCCTTCCCCCCCCCCATCTCCTCCTTCCCCCCCCCCCGCATCTCCTCCTTCCCCCCCCCCGCATCTCCTCCTTTCCCCCCCCCCATCTCCTCCCTCCTTCCCCCCCCCATCTCCTTCTTCCCCCCCCATCTCCTCCTCATCTCCTCCCCCCCCATCTCCTCCTCATCTCCTCCCCCCCATCTCCTCCTTTCCCCCCCCATCTCCTTCTCCCCTCCCATCTCCTCCTCCCCCCTCCCCCCCTCCTCTCTCCCTCTACCCCCCTCTGTCAGAAACATAGACAGAGAATGAGAGACACACACAGACAGACAGAGAGATAGAGACACACACAGACAGACAGAGAGATAGAGACACACTGGGGGGTGGCATCCCAGCACGCTGTTGGAGGGCTCCTGGTGCTGCAGTCGGTAAGTTTAAAAAAAAGTTTTATTTATTGATTTTTTTTAAATTATTTCTTATTAATTTTTTTGATTGATTTATTGGTTGATTTATTGATGTATTTATCATATTATTGATGATGGCTCTTTATTTGTAAAACTGAAGTCTTTAATGTTTGTAAACTTCCTTTTAAACCCCCCCCTCCCCATTCCCTACGCCTGATTTGTAACCTACGCCTGATTTTCTAAAGTGTAGACAAGGTTTTTTTCGAATGTACAAAAATCTTCACTTACTCCATTCGAAGTTAGTTTGGAGTAAGTTTTCACTGACGAAACTTTGAAAACAGGCGTAAGTGGCCGGACATGCCCCCTTTTGAAAAAAAAATTCTGTTCCAAAGTGAAACTCTTCTAACTGACTAGAACTGGAGCAAACTAAATGGCGAGAATTCCGATTTCTAAGATACTCCGTTCTACACCAGTTGCTCCTAAAAAATCAGGAGCAAATCATGTCGAGACTTGGGGCCAAAAAATGTAAGTCTTTCTATTTATCCACCCTTGTTCCAAATCCCTAACACAAATCTATCAATCTCAGTCCGAGCAAATTCAATTGACCAATCATTCACAACCTTTTTGGGGAGAGAGTTCCAGATGTGAAAAAGTGCTTCCTCATTTCACTCCGAAGTAGCCTAGCTATAATTTTAAGAGTGTGCCCCCTTGTTCTGGATTTTCCCCACCAGAGGAAATAATTTCTCTGTATCTATCGGATAGAATCCCATTATAATTTTACAGACCTTGATTGGATTTCCCTTCAACCGTCGAATAATAATTGCTTGAATGTCCCATTCCTGTTTCCCTTTTGAACCTGAATTGGAGCATGAGAATTTGAGCATTTCTAAAATTGGGTTGTCAGGATAGTGCTGAAACATATGAAGGAGACAGAAATTAAAGCTTGCATCACATTTTATTCAGTTCCTAATATGTACCAACCCGTCTGCTGGGAAACAAACCAGCTAAAAATATCTATATATTTGTAATTGTCTGGCGTGTATCCACAAGAACTGGGCAAAGTGTCTGCAGGCATGAAGAATATTGATCAGCTCAAATTTCATGTTCACTTAAAAGTCAGCAATCAAAAAACAGTTAATCTGATGTTCACAAAAATTAGGAGCCAATACCGTCGTCACCTCTTTTCTCTCTCTCCTCCATCTCCAAAAATTAGCCTTTGGAGGCAATGATTGTTCTATCATATCTTTTGTTTTTATTGCACTTTCCTAACAAAAATATTCAACTCCGTGTCCCCCAGTATTAATTTTAGCCCCTGAGTGACATCATCTGCTCTGTGAAGATACATGGTACAGTGGCGAAAAGGCAATCAAATCAGAGTAAAAACACAGAACTGACCAGACATAAAGAGCACAGAGGGGAGGAAACTGACTAGGAGCATGAGGTCAAATTTACATATATTGCTGAGAATTGAGTAAAAATGAGCAAAGTAAGGCATTAAACAACAGGAAGTGCTTCTAGTCCCATTTTCCTCAATGCTCACTTTCCTCATTGATCAAATGTCTTCCTCATTTGTCAACATTTCAGGAACTTAGATTTATAGGGATGAGTGTTGCATTGTTGAAAGAGACAAACATCAGGTGATACATTTATCTGAGACTCCATCTGCCTGTTCCAGTGGTTCAGAAGGATATTGAAGGTCCCATGGCACTGTTAAAAGAAGAGAGGAAGGCTTGACCATAATTCTTTCCTGAATCAACACCACCAGGAAACCGATTAACTGGTCATTCATGACATTGATGATTGAGACTTTACCATTCCCAAAATGGCGATTGTATTTACCAATATAACCTCAACTGCATTAAACAGTAATTTAATGCTGGATTTTGAGGGTTTTGGGCAAAAATGTAAGCGATACGTGAAAATAACCGTTTTCGCTGCGTTACCAATTTAAGACCGAACTTTTGGCACTTTGTGCAATGCCTCCCTTTGCGAGACACCATCATTCGCGGCGCAAAAATGCGATCCTCACCTACTTTAGTGTGGGGCCAGGAGCGCTGCAAGAGAGGCCTTGGGAGGGGGGGAAAAAAATTCAAACAACATTATCAAGACCCATAGCTAAGAAATCGGTGCAAAAAAAATAAGAACTTTAACTTACCTTTTTTGCAGGTTTTCCAACTTACAGCTGCTGGCAGGGCTGCACAGACAGGTTTTACCTGTCGGTGTTCTGGGTGCAGCATACGGGTCGGGAGAGAGCCGAAACTCAGACGGTAACGCAATCGGCATCGTTCGACGTCCGGCACACCTCTCCCCGGCGGTACTTCGCATCTCCGCAGCAAACAAGGAGCCGAGGATTGCGGCTGGGTTTTCACCGCAGAGGGTCAAAACATGGCCCAAACCCGATTGCAAACCACCCGAAAATCCAGCCCATTATAATATTGTGTTTGAAGTACTTTGGGACATTGCGGAGATGTAGTAGGCATTATAGAGATCATAGAATCAGACAGTATGGAAGGAGGCCATTCGATCCATTGTGCCTAGGCCAGCTCTCTGAAATAACGACCAGTTAATCCCACTTCCCTGCTCTTTCGCCATAGCTCTGCAAAGTTTTCTTTAAGTTAAGATCCAATTAACTTTTGAAAGTTACTATTGAATCTGCTTCCACCTCCTTTTTAAGGCAATGTATTCCAGATCATCATAACTCGCTGAGTTTAAAAAAAAACATCCCCACTATTTATAAAGCCATGGATCCCATATACTATCTAAAAACAGAAAATGCTGGAAATACTCAGCAGGTCAGGTAGCATCTGTGGAGCGAGAAACCAAGTTAACGTTTCAGGTCGATGCCCTTCGTCAGAACTGGAAAATCCCATATACTTAGTAGGTTAAGTAGTTTTGTGAAGTTTGTGCATTGTATATGGTTAATACAAAGAAAGGACTTGATTGGTGAAATGGTCTTTTCTTCTTTCTGATTTTCTGATAGTGACACACCAAAGGGTAAATACTTAGTATTTCTTGAATAAATGTTATTTTCTAACTGTTGCTTCTAACCTAAGAACTGTCTCAAATACTGATCTTTGAATAGTTGCACAGGAGTGCCTCTTCATTGGTCATTTTACAATTTGTTTGAAGAAACTTGCATTTCTACAATTGGATTGCACTAAATGATGATGCTTGAATTCTCTGAAGGCTCCAAGTATGCCAGAACATATTTCCTGTACAAACCATTGGTAAATTTTGTTTTAAGAAGTTCAGATTTTAAAATAATTTTCTCAAGATGTGGTAGGCTATATATTATTGAAGACATTTTGTTCTGCGCAGCAATACTGGAGCAGTACCATCCTCTGCTCGTATGGTGAAACGGGTTAACCCCTCCATTTCTCTTATTCCCTCTGGCCCCCCCACAAGTTCCCCATTAACTTGGTTCCTGATGTCTGTTGGGCCACCTTGTTGAGAAGTGCAAGCTCCTCCAGACGAAAGAGATGATCGAAGACTATCTAAAGATCACTCTTGTATTTCCTTGTGACTTGCTTCACAGTGGCTTTGGCACGTTGCTGTCTTTCCATCTCTGCTGTGGTTGGTGCATGGTGTAAAGGAACCAAGCACAGTGCAAGGGAGACAAACGTGGCTCTTGCTTTCTAGAATCATACAGCACAGAAGGAGGTCATTTGGCCCATTGTATCTGCACCAGCTCTTTCAAAGAGCAATCTCCTGCTCTTTCCCCATATCCCTGCAATTTTTTCTCCAAGTATTTATCCAATTCCCATTTGAAGGCTGCTATTGAATTTGTATCCATCATCTGATCAGGCAGTGCATTCCAAATCCTAACCACTCATTGTGTGGGGAAAAAATTCCTCATGTTGCCGCTGGTTCTTTTGCCTGTTGCCTTAAATCTGAGCCCTCTGGTTATTGACCCTTCCGCCATTGGAAACAGTTTCTCTTTATATACTCTATCTAAACCTTTCATGATTTTAAACACCTCAATATAATCTCCTCTTAAACTTCTCTGCTCCAAGGAGAAAAACCCCAGTTTCTCTAGTCTATCCACCTATCTGTGCCTCAATGCGAAGTGTATTTGTAATAAGGTGGACGAATTAACTGCACAGGCAGCAATTAATGAATATGATATAATTGGCATCACGGAGACATGGCTCCAGGGTGACCAAGGCTGGGAACTCAACATCCAGGGGTACTCAGCATTCAGGAAGGATAGTCAGGAACGAAAAGGAGGTGGGGTAGCGTTGCTGGTTAAAGAGGAAATTAACGCAATATTAAGGAAGGACATTAGCTTGGAGGATGTGGAATCTGTATGGGTGGAGCTGCGGAATACCAAGGGGCAGAAAATGCTGGTGGGAGTTGTGTACAGACCACCAAACAGTAGTAGTGAGGTTGGGGACAGCATCAAACAAGAAATTAGGGCGGCGTGCAATAAAGGTACAGCAGTCATCATGGGTGACTATTCTACACATTGATTGGGCTAACCAAACTGGTAGCAATGCGGTTAAGGAGGAGAATTCCCTGCCGCAGAGAGTTGTTGATGCCAGTTCATTGGATATATTTAAGAGGGAGTTAGATATGGCCCTTACGGCTAAAAGGATCAAGGGGTATGGAGAAAAAGCAGGAAAGGGGTACTGAAGGAATGATCAGCCATGATCTTATTGAATGGCGGTGCAGGCTCGAAGGGCTGAATGGACTACTCCTGCACATATTTTCTATGTTTCTATGTTTCTCTGGCTCAGAAAGGGAACAATTTAAATGGTGAAGTCCCATTCCTGAAGGTAGTGAACTGTTCTTAGAGATCTTTTTAATTTTCCATTTTTTGCCCCTTTTGTCTCTTTTCTCTCTCTCTCTCTCTCTCTTAATCCAACCTCACTATTTCTTTTTCTTTGCCTAATGTGACTCCAATTCACCCCATTTCCTTCTCCATCCTGAAATCCTTAAATGGTTAAGATCGTCGGTCCTGTTGTTCACCAAGGTCACAGATGCCTTGCACTTCCAGCAAAGCAGGGCAAATTTTTTGAGCTGAAGAGCGAGGGAGAAGGGTCTAACTAACGGGGTGTGCCGCAAGAAGCCCCGCTCGAGCAAAATCTGGGCCATTTCTTTGGTCTTTAAACTGTTAAAATTCGAGGCATATAATGCTTCACTAGGGAATAGATTTCTTTACAAATATAGAATCATAACTTTGAAAACAAATGAATGAAAAAGGAACAGCAACGTATTCTTCAATCTTTTGAGAACTGTAATTACATTAACTTCAGAGTTCACTTTTGACACAATTATGGGTCTCAACAGACCACTTTGAAAATAATGGAACCTTAATAAACGACCCAATATTCTTGAGTTCAGACCTAGGAGGCAGATTACTAGAGGTTAATGCATTCAGATATGCAAGAATCTTTTTTAAATGCTTTCATAATGCTAAATAAATTAAATTGAACAGAGATGTGAGTTTTTTAAGTTAAAAGAAACCAAAAGCCACTTAGATTTAAATACAGACTCTCAAAGTGACACCCCTCTTATGCTCGTGTACTTGGGTAACTTGAAACTGTGAAACAAACGAAAGCCAAACTAAACCAGATATTAAGCATAGTCTGACAGATGAACAACATGCTCCTCATAAAATATAAAATCAACATTTCACGGATACCGCTTTCTGTCTGTCCTATTACTTGGGGCAAAATTCAAAGGCCTATCCAGATATTAATAGCTAAAATTTGGCAAAACATCGTTTTCAAATAACCTGGTGTATGTAGCCCCAATAATAAAGTGCAGTGCAGAGTATAATTTGTGTTTTTAAAAATAAAAAAAAATGTTGCTTGCTTGCTGTTTTTGATATACATCAATGACTTGGACTTGGGGGTACAGGACACAATTTTGAAATTTGTAGATGACCCGAAACTTGGAAGTGTAGTAAACACTGAGGAAGATAGTAATACACTTCAAGAGGACATAGACGGGCTGGTGCAATGGGCGGACACATAGCAGATGCAAGTCAACGCAGAAAAGTGTGAGGTGATACATTTTGGTATGAAGAATGAGGAGAAACAATACATGCTAAATGGTATAATTTTAAAGGGGGTGCAAGAAGAGAGAGACCTGGGGGTGCTTGTGCATAAATCTTTGAAGGTGGCAGGACAGGTTAACAAAGCAGTTAATAAATCATACAGATTCTAGGCTTTATAAATATAGGCAGAAAGTACAAAAGCCAGGAAGTAATGCTAAAAACACAAGTTCAGCCCCAGCTGTGGCATATTGTATCAAATTCTGGGCACCACACTTTAGGAACGATCAGAAGGCTTTAGAGAGGGTACAGAAGAGATTTATTAGAATGGTTCCAGGGATGCAGAATTATAGTTAGAAACATAGGAAATCGGTGCAGGAGTAGGCCATTCGGCCCTTTGAGTCTGCACCAACATTCAATAAGATCGTGACTGACCCTTCACCTCAGTACTCCTTTCCTGCTTTCTCTCCATACCGCTTGATCCCTTTAGCCGTAAGGGCCATATCTAACTCCCTCTTGAATATATCCAATGAACTGGCATCAACAACTCTGCAGTAGGGAATTTCACACGTTAACAACTCTGAGTGAAGAAGTTTCTCCTAATCTCAGTCCTAAATGGCTTACCCCTTATCCTTAGACTGTGTCCCCTAGTTCTGGACTTCCCCAACACCGGAAACATTCTTTCTGTATCTAACCTGTACAGTCCCATCAGAATTTTATATGCTTCTATGAAATCCCCTCATCCTTCTAAACTCCAGTTGATTCAGTCTCAAGAACATAAGAACATGGAACAGGAGTAGGCCATCTACCCCTCGAGCTTGCTCCGCCATTCAACAAGATCATGGCTGATCTGGCCGTGGACTCAGCTCCACTTACCCGCCCGCTCCCCATAACCCTTAATTCCCTTATTGGTTAAAAATCTATCTATCTGTGATTTGAATACATTCAATGAGCTAGCCTCAACTGCTTCCTTGGGCAGAGAATTCCACAGATTCACAACCCTCTGGGAGAAGAAATTCCTTCTCAACTCGGTTTTAAATTGGCTCCCCCGTATTTTGAGGCTGTGCCCCCTAGTTCTAGTCTCCCCGACCAGTGGAAGCAATCTCTCTGCCTCTATCTTGCCTATCCCTTTCATTATTTTAAATGTTTCTATAAGATCACCCCTCATCCTTCTGAACTCCAACGAGTAAAGACCCAGTCTACTCAATCTATCATCATAAGGTAACCCCCTCATCTCTGGAATCAGCCTAGTGAATCATCTCTGTACCCCCTCCAAAGCTAGTATATCCTTCCTTAAGTAAGGTGACCAAAACTGCACGCAATACTCCAGGTGCGGCCTCACCAATACCCTGTACAGTTGCAGCAGGACCTCGCTGCTTTTGTACTCCATCCCTCTCGCAATGAAAACCAACATTCCATTCGCCTTCCTGATTACCTGCTGCACCTGCAAACTAACTTTTTGGGGTTCATGCACAAGGACCCCCAGGTCCCTCTGCACCGCAGCATGTTGTAATTTCTCCCCATTTAAGTAATATTCCCTTTTACTGTTTTTTTTTTTCCCCCAAGGTGGATGACCTCACATTTTCCAACATTGTATTCCATCTGCCAAACCTTAGCCCATTCGCTTAACCTATCTAAATCTCTTTGCAGCCTCTCTGTCTCCTCTACACAACCCGTTTCCCACTAATCTTTGTTTCATCTGCAAATTTTGTTACACTACACTCTGTCCCCTCTTCCAGGTCATCTATGTATATTGTAAACAGTTGTGGTCCCAGCACCGATCCCTGTGGCACACCACTAACCACCGATTTCCAACCCGAAAATGACCCATTTATCCCGACTCTCTGCTTTCTGTTAGCCAGCCAATTCTCTATCCATGCTAATACATTTCCTCTGACTCCACGTACCTTTATCTTCTGCAGTAATCTTTTGTGTGCCACCTTATCGAATGCCTTTTTGAAATCTAAATACACCACATCCATCGGTATACCTCTATCCACCATGCTTGTTATATCCTCAAAGATTTCCAGTAAATTAGTTAAACATGATTTCCCCTTCATGAATCCATGTTGCGTCTGCTTGATTGCACTGTTCCTATCTAGATGTCCCACTATTTCTTCCTTAATGATAGCTTCAAGCATTTTCCCCACTACAGATGTTAAACTAATCGGCCTATAGTTACCTGCCTTTTGTCTGCCCCCTTTTTTTAAACAGAAGCGTTACATTAGCTGCTTTCCAATCCGCTGGTACCTCCCCAGAGTCCAGAGAATTTTGGTAGATTATAACAAATGCATCTGCTATAACTTCCGCCATCTCTTTTAATACCCTGGGTTGCATTTCATCAGGACCAGGGGACTTGTCTACCTCGAGTCCCATTAGCCTGTCCAGCACTACCTCCCTAGTGATTGTCTCAAGGTCCTCCCTTCCCACATTCCCATGACCAGCAATTTTTGGCATGGTTTTTGTGTCTTCCACTGTGAAGACCGAAGCAAAATAATTGTTTAAGGTCTCAGCCATTTCCACATTTCCCATTATTAAATCCCCCTTCTCATCTTCTAAGGGACCAACATTTACTTTAGTCACTCTCTTCCGTTTTATATATCGGTAAAAGCTTTTACTATCTGTTTTTATGTTTTGCGCAAGTTTACTTTCGTAATCTATCTTTCCTTTCTTTATTGCTTTCTTAGTCATTCTTTGCTGTCGTTTAAAATTTTCCCAATCTTCTAGTTTCCCACTAACCTTGGCCACCTTGTACGCATTGGTTTTTAATTTGATACACTCCTTTATTTCCTTGGTTATCCACAGCTGGTTATCCCTTCTCTTACTGTCTCTCCTCATATGACAGTCCAGCCATCCCTGGAATCAGTCTGGTGAACCTTCGCTGCACTCCCTCAATAGCAAGAACGTCCTTCCTCAGATTAGGAGACCAAAACTGAACACAATAATATTCCAGGTGAGGCCTCACCAAGGCCCTGTACAACTGCAGTAAGACCTCCCTGCTCCTATACACAAATCCCCTAGCTATGAAGGCCAACATACCATTTGCCTTCTTTACCGCCTGCTGTACCTGCATGCCCACTTTCAGTGACTGATGAACCATGACACCCAGGCCTCGTTGCACCTTCCCTTTTCCTAATCTGCCATTCAGATAATATTCTGCCTTCGTGTTTTTGCCCCCTAAATGGATAACCTCACATTTATCCACATTATACTGCATCTTCCATGCATTTGCCCACTCACCTAACCTATCCAAGTCACCCTGCAGCCTCTTAGCGTCCGCCTCACAGCTCACACCACCACCCAGTTTAGTGTGATCTGCAAAATTGGAGATATTACACTCAATTCCTCCATCTAAATCATTAATGTATATTGTAAATAGCTGGGGTCCCAGCACTGAGCCCTGCGGCACTCCACTAGTCACTGCCTGCCATTCTGAAATGGACCTGTTTATCCAGACTCTCTGCTTCCTGTCTGCCAACCAGTTCTCTATCCACGCTAGTACATTACCCCCATTACCACGCGCTTTGATTTTGCACACCAATCTCTTGTGCGGGACCTTGTCAAAAGCCTTTTGAAAGTCTAAATACAACACATCCACTGGTTCCAGAGAGATTCAGTGGCTTTGCAGGAACATAAATCTCCTCATAAAAATGGTGTTAAGTAGCAGCCCTAACATTCTGACTCATTTAATTGGCAATTAATGCGCAATTGCAGCAATTTGATGAAATTCTGGGAGGCTGAGGACGAGCTGCTGTTTTCGCGAGTCTAATGACATAGGGGAGCAAATCGGCCAGCAACTTGTGGTGATTTGCAATTCACAGGGTATCTCTTCCTCGCCACAAGTTGCTGGATGATTTATACTTTAATAACGGCCAACACCATTAAACTAGTCATTATCTTGGCGGCAAAATCTGGACCAATGACATCCTTTAACTGTGACCGTGGTGGATTATTTCTCCTCAATTTCTCTGCAGCCTTTGACACAGTCGACTGTGTAAACTCCTTACTCGACAGTATGAAACCACACGAGGCACATTCTGGGGACAAGGTCACTCTGTGACCTTAACTCTTTATTCACAGGACTCCAAAGACGATGGCCCTGTGTGGGACCTCCCTTTTTATATCTGTGTGATCAGGAAGGAGTGTCTCCCACAAGTTCACCCCTTGTGGTCAAGGTGTGCATCTCGGTTGAGTGTATATAGTAAAACATTGGTATTACATTGTGGTTACATACATGATATCACCTCCCCTGCCCCCCCTCCCCCCAAAGTCTTATTGGGATCATAGGTTTAGTCTTTCAGGTGGTCTACACTCCCTCATGGAGCGCCGCAGTTGGGGCTCTGGTTGTTGGGCACTAACGTGAGTGTCTGTCACCTGTGGTGATTCCGGCCTGTCCGGGCTGACCGCAGGGACTGTGCATTCTTCTGATTGCTCTTGTTGCTCTATCACTGGCGATGTTAGCTCCATCTCATGGTCTTCTTCAGGTTCCTCCGTGTCGATGCTGAACCTTTTTTTTTTACTTGGTCCAGATGCTTACGGCATATCTGACAATTGTTGAGTTTTACCATGATGACCCTATTCACCTCTTTGCCAATTACAGTGCCCTCAAGCCATTTGGGCCTCATGACGTGATTGAGGACGAATACAGGATCATTTATTTCTATATATCTCCCCCTCGAATTACGGTCATGGTACTCGTTTTGTGACTTGCGCTTGCCCTCAATTATGTCTGTCAGGACTGGATGAATGAGGGACAACCGAGTTTTGAGTGTCCGTTTCATTCGTAGCTCTGCGGGCGGGACCCCCGTGAGCGAGTGCGGTCGGGATCTATAGGCCAGCAGGAGATGCAATAGGCGGCATTGTAGGGAGGGTCCTTGAATCCTGAGCATTCCTTGCTTAATGATTTGAACTGCCCGTTCCGCCTGGCCATTGGAGGCCAGCTTGAATGGCGCAGTCCTGACATGGTTGATGCCATTGCCCGACATGAACTCTCTGAATTCGTAGCTTGTGAAACATATGGTCCATTATCACTAACCAGGATGTCCGGCAAGCCATGAGTTGCAAAGATCACACATAGGCTTTCCACGGTGGTGGATGGCGTGCATGAATTCAGAATGATGCACTCGATCCATTTCGAGTACGCATCTACCAAATAATGGGCCCGCGTAGTCAACTTGAATGTGTGACCATGGCCTGGTGGGCCAGGGCCACGGGCTGAGCGGGGTCTCCCTGGGGGCACTATCCAGCTGGGCACACGTCGTGCACCTGCGAACAGTGTTCCAGGTCTGAATCAATTCCAGGCCACCAAACGTGTGACTGGGCAATGGCCTTCATCAGCACAATGCCTGGGTGCTCGCTGTGCAGTTCCCTGATGAATGCCTCCCTGCCCTCCTGGGGTATAACTACCCGGTTGCCCCATAGTAGGCAGTCGGCTTCGATGGAGAGTTCATCCATCTGTCTGTGGAACGGTCTGACCTCCTCAGGGCTCCGTGTGCGGGCGCCCAATCTCCAGTCAGGACACATTTCTTAATCCGGGATAGGAGGGGATCTCTGTCCAGATTGGAATGGGGGAGCCTGCGCTGTCAAAGGCATCGATAGCCATGACTATCTGTGCTTTGCTCCGCTGCCCCCTCAGTAGTGGCCAGTGGAAGCATGCTGAGCGCGTCAGTGCAATTTTCAGTGCCGGGCCGGTGCCGGATGGAGTAGTCATAAGCAGCCAGCGTGAGAGCCCATCGCTGTATGCGAGCTGATGCGTTGGCATTGATAGTTTTGCTGTCTGACAACAGGGATGTTAATGGCTTGTGGTCCGTCTCTAATTCAAACTTCCTGCCAAAGAGGTACTGACTGATGCATTTTTTTTTACACCATCGACACATGAAAGCGCTTCATTCTCGAACATCCCATATCCCCATTCTGCTTGAGAGAATGACCTGGAGGCATAAGCCACAGGTTGGAGTTGACTGTCAGCATTGCCCTGCTGCAACACGCACCCAACCCCATTGGATGATGCATCACATGTCAGAACCAATTTTTTACAGGGGTCGTACAGGGTCAACAACTTGTTTGAACAAAGTAGGTTTCGCGCCTGTTCCTGACAGTCCCCCCAGAACCAATCACAACCCTTACACAGAAGCACGTGTAGCGGCTCCAACAACGTGCTCAAGTTCGGCAGAAAGTTCCCGAAATAATTCAACAGTCCCAGGAATGAACGCAACTCCAATGTGTTGCAGGGTCTGGGTGCTCGTTGAATCGCCTCTGTTTTGGATTCAGTGGGCCGAATCCCATCTGCAGCAACCCTCCTGCCCAGAAACTCAACCTCAGGAGCTAAGAACACACATTTAAACTTCTTAAATCGCAAGCCTTACCCGGTCCAGTTGGCGTAGCACCTCCTTCAGGTTGTGGAGGTGTTCCTCGGTGTCTCGACCCATGATGAGGATGTCGTCCTGGAATACAATCATTCTAGGAATGGATTTAAGCAGGCTTTACATGTTTTGTTGAAAAATCGCGGCCGCTGATCGAATGCCAAACGGGCACCTGTTATAAACGAACAGTCCCTTGTGCGTGGTGATGGTGGTCAGTAGTTTAGATTCGTCGGCCAGTTCCTGGGTCATATAGCCTGAATTGAAGTCCAGCTTGGTGAACAGCTTGCCGCCTGCCAGCGTGGCGAAGAAGTCCTCCGCTCTCGGGAGCGGGTATTGTTCTTGTAAGGACACCCAATTGATGGTGGCCTTGTAGTCGCCACAGATCCGGACAGAGCCATCCACTTTTAGGACGGGAACGATGAGGCTCGCCCAGTCGCTGAATTCAACAGGCAAGATGATGCCCTCTCTCAACAGCTGGTCCAATTCGCTCTCGATCTTTTCCCGCGTCACATACAGCACCGCTCTGGCTTTGTGGTGCACTGGCCTGGTGTCCGGGGTGATGTGTATCCCTACTTTAATGTCTTTGAAAGTCCCGTCGCCAGGTTGGAATAGTGAATTGAATTGTTGTAGGACTTGTGAGCACGAACTTCGCTCCACAAATGACATTGCGTGAACATCCCCCCCACCCCATTTTCAGTTCATCTCGGCTAATCAGCTCCTCCCCCACAGTGCGGGACCATTGCCCGGGACAGTCCAGAGCAACAGCTGATTCACTAACCGATTGTGTGTGACAGCCAACATTGCACTGCCTCGCACCGGAATGATTTCTTTAGTGTAAGTCCGTAATTGTGTCTCAATATGTGCTAATTTGGGTCTACTGGCTTTATGTGGCCATAGCTTCTCAAATTGCTGAACGCCCATGAGTGACTGGCTGGCCCCAGTGTCCAGCTCCATGCGTACTGGGATACCGTTTAATAAAACCCTCATCATCATTGGTGGCGATTTGGCGTATGAACTGTGAATATTCGCCACATGTACCCGCTGAACCTCGGCGTCCATCGATTTGCCCCAAAAGTCATCCTGCCTCAAAGCACCCTCTTCTGGTCCATCCGCCTCATTAGTCTGGTTGCAGACTTCCTGCACATTCGAGCTAAGTGGCCACTGAGATTGCAGTTCCTGCAGACAAACTGTTGAAATCTGCAAAATCTGGCTGAGTGTTTTCCCCCAGACCTCCAGCATGAGTTAAAGTTTCCATTGTTGGGAACAAAGGGACTATGGCCAGGCATTCCGCGCTGACTGTCCCTTTGACTGCTCTTAAGTACCCTGTTAGTGGGTGTCAATGGCCCCATCTCATGCTGCATTGTCCACTGTGATGACGTGAATGTCCATTCAGCCTGCCATTTTCTCTGTTGAAGTCCTACTCTGGGGTCTATTGCTACTTGGGGTGTATCGGACTGCTCCTGACTGCCTGCGGGGCTCTGAGTCGCATTGATGATGTTGATTCCCTGATCCATCGCTGCGTTCGAGGCAGAATTGCGCGTGTATATTATTTTCATCTCTTCCTCCCCCGCCATGAAAGTTTGAGCCATCAACGCTGCCGCTTCCAAGGTCAAATCTTTGGTCTCAATTAATTTGCGGAAAATTCCCGCATGACCGATGCCCTCGATAAAGAAGTCCCTGAGCATTTCCCTCCTGCAGGCGTCTGTGAACTTAGATGCTGGCCAAACGCCGGAGGTCCGCTACGAAGTCCGGTATGCTCTGTCCTTCACGATGTTGGTGGGTATCGAATCTGTGTCGGGCCATATGTATGCTACTCGCCGGTTTGAGGTGCTCCCCGATCAATTTGCTAAGTTCTTCAAAGTTTTGTCCGCCGGCTTTTCGGGTGTTCATAAGACCTTCGTGAGCGCCTCAGTCTTTGGTCCGCAGCTGATCAAAAGATGAGCCCTTCGTTTGTCGGCCGCTGCATCCCCCAGCCATTCTTTCGTAACGAAGCTTTGCTGAAGCCTCTCGACAAAATCGTCCCAGTCTTCCCGTTCCTCTGTGCTACTGGTGGCCATTCTTGTGGGTTGTGAATTCCCCTTTCTCGTCGCCAATGTAAAGTCCTTGCTCTACAGTATGAAACCACACGAGGCACATTCTGGGGACAAGGTCACTCTGTGACCTTAACTCTTTATTCACAGGACTCCAAAGACGATGACTCTGCGTGGGACCTCCCTTTTTATACCTGTGTGATCAGGTAAGGAGTGTCTCCCACAAATTCACCCCTTGTGGTCAAGGTGTGCATCTAGGTTGAGTGTATACAGTAATATAGTGGTGGTACATTGTGATTACATACATGACAGACTGCACCATTCATAATCAGCGTCTCTCCTCTGTTGTCCAGTTAAGACTGTCTTCACTTCATTCCACTCTTACTATCCATTTATATCGCCTGAGCATCTCCAGCAGTGACACTTCTCTCACTCTCATCTAGTTACCTCAGGAGTCCCCCTAATGATTTATTCTTGGCTCTCTCCTTTTCCTTATCGATAAGTTGCCCCATGATGACAACATCTGCAGACATGGGGTCAGATTCCATATGTAGCTGAGAACACCCATTTCTACTTCTTTGCACCTGTATTGACCCCTCCACTGCCCTTGTGCCTTCAGATTGCTTGTCCAATGTCCTATTTTGGATTGGCCACAATTTCCTCTGGTTAAATATTGGGAAGACTGAACTGATTTGTTTCTGGCCCCTGGTACAAATTTCATACCCTTGCCAACAATTCCATCCCCTCCCTGGCCATGGTCTCTGGCTGAATCAGACCGCTTTCAACCTGGGCATTCGATTGGACACAGAACTGAGTTTCCAACCCCAGATCCTCGTCACCACGAAGTCTGCCTACTTTCATCTGCATAACATTGTGTGTGTCTGCTGCTGAAATCCTTACCCATGCATTTGTCATCTCCCAGACTCAACTATTCCAATACTCGTGTTTAATTCCCTTCATGGTCTTGCCCTTCCCGATCTCCTCCAGCCTTAGAAGTCATCCACTCCCAGAATATTTCACTCTTCTGACCTCTTGTGCATCCCCCTCCCTTTGCCCCAATATTGCCTGCTGTGCCTTTGGCTGCCTAGGCCCCATGCTTTGGAATTCCCTTCCTAAATTTCTCTCTCTCTACCTACGGTCCTTCTTTAAGACTTCTGAAAGCCCATTTCTTTGACCAAACTTTTGGTCACCTCTCCAAATATCTCACTCTTTTGGTCAGATCCATATTTTTCTGGTTGTACCTCTGAAGCACTTTGGGACATTTTTCTACATTCAACATGCTAAATAAATTCAAGTGGGTCTGCCCTAGCCCTGAACTCTCATCTTTCTGTAATTTCTCTCCTATCTCCACTCATGCTCTCTGCGAGCTCATCTTGTTCATTAGACCCACTTCCTGGTCCCTAAACCCTATGCCCACTAAACTGTTGACCACCCAACTTTCCTTCCCTTGTTAGCTGACAATGTTGGTGGTTCGCTCCCCTCAGGCATGTCCCCCCTCCCCACCAAATCTGCCATCATTACCCACCTCCTCCAAAAAAAAAACACCTTTGACCCCTCTGTCCTTGCAAACTACTGCTAAATCTCCAAATTCACTTTCCTCTCATTCCCTTGAATGTATTGACGCCTCCAAAATCCGTGCCCATCTTTCCCGCAACTCCATGTTTGAACCCATCCAATCCGGTTTCTGCCCACGCCACAGAACTGAAACGGCACTCATCAAAGTCATCCTATGTGACTGTGACTGCAGAGCGCTATCGCTTCTCGTCCTTCTTGATATCTCTCCAACTTTGACACAGTTGGCCACACCTTCCTCCTCCCTGGTTACAACTGGTTCCATTCTTATCAATCCAATCATAGCCAGAGAATCACCTGCAGTGGCTCGTCTTCCCCATCCCGCACCATTACCTCTGGAGTACCCCAAGGTTCTGTTTTTGGCCCCCTCTTGTTTCTCATCTACATGCTGCCCTTCTGCAGCATCATCCGAAAACTCAATGTCAGGTTCCACATATATACTAACGATACCCAGCTCTACCTCACCACCACTTCTCTCAAACCCTTCACTGTCTCTGATTTGTCACTTTGCTTGTCTGACATCTAATGCTGGATAAACAGAAATTTACTCCAACTAAATATTAGGAAGACCAAAGCCATTGTCTTCGGTCCCTGTCACAAACCTCGTTCCCTAGCAGCCAACTCCATACCTCTCCCTGGTCACTGCTTGAGACTGAACCAGACAGTTTGCAACCTTGGGTTCAATTTGACCCTGAAATGAGCTTCGGACCACATCCACTCCATCACAAAAACCGCCTACTTCCACCTCCGTAACATCACACATCTCGGACCCTGCCTCCTCCGCTCATCTGCTGCTGAAATTCTCATCCATGCCTTTGTTACCTCCAGACTTGACTCTTCCAATGCACTCCTGACCAGCCTCCCATTTTCCACCCTCTATAAACTTGAGCTCATCCAAAGCACTGTTGCCCATATCCTAACTCACGCCAAGCCCCGTTCACCCATCACCCTCCGATTTAAAAATTCTCGTCCTTGTTTTCAAATCTTTCCTTGGCCTCTCCCCTCCCTATTTCTGTAACCTCCTACAACCGTCCGAGGTTTCTGCACTCCTATAATTCTGGCCTCTTTATGCAGCTATTAAAATCGGGGATGCAATCAGCAGTCAAGGCTTCAGCTGCCTAGGCCCTAAGCTCTGGAATTCACTCCCTAACCCTCTCCATCTCTCCACCTTGTTCCTCCTTAAAGACGCTCCTTAAAACCTACCTCTTCGACCAAGTTTTTAGTCACCTGCCCTAATATCTTTTTGTGGCTCAGTGTCAAATTGTGTTGGACAGCGCTCCTGTGAAGCACCTTGGGATGTTTTTCTACGTTAAATGAGATTGTTCCTTCAATTTTTTTTTTCTCTCTCAGTACCTCATGCAAGTTGTTGTATTTAGTTGTGACCAACATCTTCACAGGTTGATGAAGTAATATGGTGACAATTCTCGTTCTTGTCATCTTTCCCTCGCAAAGGCATGCAGGGGACCTTTAACAGTTGTCAACTTCGTATCAAATGTGATTGATTTCATTCACCAAAAAGATTTTCTAACTAAGAGGCAAGAAAGCAGGTAAATCTAGAGCCCCCTGGTGTCAAGGGGCATACAGGGCAAGATAAAGAAAAAAAGGGAAGCTTATGACCGATACCAAGAATTCAACACTGCTAAAACTCTAGAGGAGTTCAAGAAGTGCAAGGGTGCAATTAAAAAAGATATCCGGAAAACAAAGAGAGAGCATGAAAGAATGTTGGCACGTTAAAATCAGGGAAAACCCAAAGATGTTTTATAAATATATTAAGAGCAAGAGGATAACTAGAGAAAGAGTGGGGCCTATTTGAGACCATAAAAGAAATCTGTGTGTGGAGGCGGAAGACGTGGGTAGGATTCTTAATGAATACTTTGCATCTGTTTTCACAAAAGACATGGGCGATGCAGACTTTGCAACGAGGGAGGAGGAGTGTGAAATGTTAGACAAGATAAACATAGTGAGAGAGGAAGTATTAAGGGGCTTAGCAGCTTTGAAAGTGGATAAATCCCAAGGCCCGGATGAAATGTATCCCAGGCTGTTAAGAGAAACAAAAGACGAAATAGCAGAGGCTCTGACCATCATTTTCCAATCCTCTCTGGCTGCAGGTATGGTGCCAGAGGACTGGAGGACTGCTAATGTTGTACCTTTGTTTACTGAGGCGTATGAAAGCATGGGCCGTACACTAAACATCTTATCAACAAGAGCAGACATTAATGACGAGTTTCAACACCGCCTCCATTGTGTCAGTGCAGCCTTCGGCCGCCTGAGGGAAAGTGTTCGAAGACCAGGCCCTCAAATCTAACACCAAAGCTCATGGTCTACAGGGCTGTAATAATACCCGCCCTCCTGTATGGCTCAGAGACATGAACCATGTACAGTAGACACCTCAAATCGCTGGAGAAATACCACCAACGATGCCGCCGCAAGATCCTACACATCCCTTGGGAGGACAGACGCACCAACATTAGCGTCCTCGACCAGGCCAACATCCCCAGCATTGAAGCACTGACCACATTTGAAATGGTATGACACTGAAAAGTGCAGAACAACAAAGGGACCTTGGAATGCAGATCCTCGGATCCCTGAAGGTAGCAGGCCAGGAAGATAAAGTGGTTAAGGCGGCATATGGAATACTTGCATTTATTAGTCGAGGTATGGGGCTATGCTTGAACTGTATAAAACACTGGTTAGGCCACAGCTGGCGTACCGTGTGCAGTTTTGGTCACCACATTACAGGAAAGATATGATTGCACTGGAAAGGGTGCAGAGGAGCTTTATAAGAATGTTGCCTGGACTGGAGAATTTTGGCTATGAGGAAAGATTGGAGATGCTGGGTCTGTTTTCTTTGGAACATAGGCCAAGGGGAGACCTGATTGAGGTGTATAAAATTGAGGAGCCTCGATAAAGTGGATAGGAAGGACCAGTTTCCCTTGGCAGAGGGGGCATAAATTTAAAGTAATTGGGGGGAGGTTTCGAGGAGATATGAGGGGAAATTTCTTCATCCAGAGGGTGGTGGGGGTCTGAAACTCACTGCCTGAAAGGGTGGTAGAGGCAGAATCCCTCACCACATTTAAAAGATACTTGGATGTCCACATAAAGTGCCATAACCTTACAGGGTTTAGGACCAAGAGCTGGAAAGTGGGATTAGGTTGGATAGCTCTTGGTCGGCCGGTACGGACATGATGAGCCGAAATGGCCTCCTTCCATGCTGTAAATTTCTATGATTCTGAATTTCATGCTTTTGCCACTGCTATTCTTGAGTCCATTTCCATAAATTGTACAAGAGCAAGCAACTGAGCGATATGTTATTTTGAGGGCATGCTTTTGAATCTCACGCTAATCGATGGGATGGGAATCTTCCCCATTCTGGCACTACTTGAAATGCCTTTGAGCAGCTGCCTACAAACCTAGCACTTAATTGGCAGTGCTGGAGAATGGAACACCATCAGAATGAATCTTTTATTAGGACGCACAAGAGGACCTCCCCAGTGGCTCAGGTGGTTAAGCCAGGGAATAGCTAAACCACGCACACCAAAACACCACACCTGACAGCAATAGGGGTGCAACAATTGGCTTCAGCATTCTTGGGTTCGAGTCAGGAAATTCAGCTCGGGTTCCTGCTCATAATAGCCAGTCAGGGACTCTGACTGGAAGTGCACACATGTAGGTGTTGAATGAGAACAGCGTTTGGCTCCACTGTCACGTCAACCAAAATTGAGCAGCTCTCCAGCTGTCTTGGCTCTCTCCTGCAGAAAGCCAACTTTGGGGAAAGTAGCAAAGGCATTTGCGACCTGTGTATCTGTATCATACAAGGAATCTACCTTTTAGGAGAGGGAAGGACAAAGTGCACAAGGGTGGAATGTCACTCTTCTTTTTTCTGTCAGTACCTCACTGATAGATTGAGGGACATGTCAAGAATTGTGGCCAAGAAGCAGAATCACGTTCCATGCTGAGTTAGAGCTGAGCTTTCTTGTGAATATAAATATTTGATTTTAAACTCCGAAACCTTCTGTTTCACCTTTTTATGTAAACTTTCATTTGAGCTTTAAATGTAAATCATCTAAAAAAAAAGGTTAATTTTAATGGTCAAGATGAGGCAAGTCAGTGCTGAAGAACATGCTTCTACTTTTTGAGTACTCAGCATCAAGTACTTCCAGGTTAGGCATATCTCAAGTTAGATGCAGAGTAAAACTTGTTTCACTCATCCCAGTATTGTGTCTTAACCTCAACTTCAGAAGAACTTTAGAGTATCAGCAAAGTGTGACATTTCAATTTATCACACCAGCTATCCTGAGACTGCTAAATGACGGCAGTTTTCTTTTTGCTGTGGATCTATGCTCTTCTTGAAACTGTATTGAGACTGTCCAAATTCATTTTTCTTGGGATTCTTTCTGGCATCAGTAAGAAGAGACTGTCATCTCATCTGTCTGGCTAGGATTCAAGCCCAACCCCAAGAGAGATTAAACTGCACATTTCTTACCAAGTCTACCACCAAATCCTACAACATGTGCAGCAGGAACAAAGAAAACACGTTGAAATTGTTGCATTAAATTATTGGAACATCTTGTATAAAATGGTCCATCTTTTAATGTAAAATGCAGAGCAAAGAGCTATACAATCTGATGCTTTGAATCACAGCCGTTTAATTTTTATCCATTTATGAAGATATTTGGGAAAAAAATAAATGTAATTTGTTCAACCTTGTATTTAGATTCTTTTTCTTATAGATTTATTAATGTTATGAAAATGTAGAGAAGTCAGAAAGGGACACAAGAATTGTCTACAATTTTAGCATCCATTTTGAATGCAAGTAGAGTTGTTTTGAGATTTTCATCTTTTAAGTATTGTATTTCTATATCTTCATGATGTATGTATCACTTAACCACTATATTTAAATGTTATGTATTTTTTTCAAGCTGTCTGAACTCCTGTTTATGAAGAAATCTATTTGTTTAACAGAAAGAAGAGAAAAAAACAGTGTCAGAGGTCAAGGCTGCTGTTAAGCAGGAAGTTTCGCTGCTGGATTTGGTTGACCGTAAGTATTGATGCTAAAACATGAATAGTAATGTGTTGGAACTGGGCACTTAATTAAACTGTTGAATACTGTATAAATGATGAGTGTGGAAATAGGCTCCAACTACTCATCTGTTGCAATTGATGGATTGGCAGTCATAGAAAATATTTACTGCATTTTAGAACTTTGTGGTTCAAATAGTTGTACAATTTCACTTTAGTAAAATTTCAATTTCCAATTTCTGTATTTAGACAATTAATTACATTTTATCATAAAAATATAGCAAAAACAAAAATCAAGATTAGTCAGTGCAAATAATTTGTGCAAGTATTGCTATAGCTGTCTTTTTCTTGATTGGAAGTTAAAAGGTATGTTTTTCTGCATTTCTAATTAAGATTTGCTCTTGTGTTTTTATAGTTTCTGAAGTGTCAACAGCAGTAACCCTCCCTAAACCAGCAATGGCTTCAAGAATAGCAGCTGATTTGGAAGGATTATCACTTTCCGGTACTTCTCCGGTCATTGATGTAAGTTTGTGGGTTGCTAGTGGCTAGTTTTTGGAAGGATTTAATGGTTTTCAGACTATGTCCCTCCTCATAGGAGCATAGGAATTGCTAGACGAAAAAGGACCACAGTCTGTCTAGTTTGCTGTTGACTATCCTGGCATCCATGGTGCACTGGAGTTGTTGACGAATAACAACAATCAAGCTCTCATCAATTAGTCTGCAACAGACTCGGACACGATGTGAGGAGAACCCCAGTGGTGGAGAGCTTTGGGAACCATAGGTCTAAATTCACCTGCTCTTCCCAAGCACGCTACACTTATCATGTGCCATGTTTCAAATTACGTGTGTGTTATATCCCAAAATGTTGTCGTAAATTCACATTTGCTAAATTAGCAATACTGAAATACAATTTTTCAGAATTGAGAAATATTCAAAGCCCAAAAGTAATCCTTATTTCTTAGTACTGTATACGTAGAATACATGAACTTGTTTTTTTTTAAAAGGCATGTTCCCTTATTGTTATGTAAAACTTCTGAGTTTAATGACTAATGGGAATGCTTTATGACCACTGCACAGTAAAAAGGAAAACCTATAACTTTGACTGGACTATTTGAATAATTGGAACTGGACATGAAGAATTTCAGATTGGCCTGAGAGTAACTTCAAGTCCGTATGTTGTTGAGTTTGTGATCTGTGGAGAACATAGCTTTAATTTAAACTTGTAGGATTTAAGAGATTTCAGTGCTTTTAATCTAACCAAGAATAAAATAGCAGAAATAATGTTCCGAGACATTTTAAAATCCTCAGAACTAGTAGCAAAGTACAAGAGTTTTTTTTTAAACTCGTGATTGTGAAAATGTGATGTTTAGAATTGGTGAATTATGATAAATGAGACTGAAGTACATTTAAATTTTATGACTGTTGATGATTGCATTTCTTAAGACACAGTAATGATTTGCTAATTTGATTTCAGTTAGTTTGGTGATCCCAAGATGTCTAATTTGGATCTGTACATATTCAGTCATAGCTCAGTTGGTAGTACTTTCGCCTCAGTCAGAAGATTTTTTTTTTATTCGTTCCTGGGATGTGGGCAAGGCCAGCATTTATTGCCCATTCCTAATTGCCATTGAGAAGGTGCTGGTGAGCCACCGCCTTGAACCGCTGTAGTTCCTGTGATGATGGTACTCCCAAAGTGCTGTTAGGGAGGGAGTTCCAGGATTTTGACCCAGCAACGATAAAGGAGCAATGATATATTTCCAAGTCAGGATGGTGTGTAACTTGGAGGGGAACTTAAAATTGATGGTATTCCCAGGCGCCTGCTGCCCTTGTCCTTCTAGGTGGTAGAGGTCACCGATTTGGGAGGTGCTGTCGATGAAGCCTTGGTGAGTTGCTGCAGTAAATCTTGTAGCTGATGTACACTGTAGCCACAGTGCGCCGGTGGTGGAGGAAGTGAATGGCTCCCCATCCACCACCTTTAACAATCAAGTGGGCTGCTTTGTCCTGGATGGTGTCGAGCTTCTTGCATGTTGTTGGAGCGGCACTCATCCAGGCAAGTGGAGAGTATTTCCACTCATCCAGGCAAAGTCTTTGGGGAGTAAGGTGCTGAGACACTCGCTTCAGAATACCCAATCACTGACTTGCTCTTGCCACATTATTTGTGTCTGGTCCAATGATATTTCTGGTCAATGATGACCCCCAGGAAGTTGATGGTAAGGGGATTCAGCGATGCTAATTCTGTTGAATGTCAAGGGGCGGTGGTTAGACTCTCTCTTGTTGGCGATAGTCATTGCCTGGCACTTATTTTCCATTTATCAGACCAAGCCTAAATGGTGTCCTTGAATGCAGGCATGGACTACTTCATTATCTGAGGTGTTGCGAATGGAGCTGAACACTGCAATCATCAGTGAACATCCCCACTTCTGACCTTATGATGGTGGGAAGGTCATTGATGAAGCAGCTGAAGCTGGTTGGGCCTAGGACACTGCCCTGAGAAACTCCTGCAACGATGCTTTGGGGCTGTGATGATTGGCCTTCAACAACCACAACCATCTTCCTTTGTGCTAGGTATGACTCCAGCCATTGGAGAGTTTTCCCCCTGATTCCCATTGACTTCAATTTTACTAGGGCTCCTTGATGTCACACTCTGTCAAATGCTGCCTTGATGTCAAGGGAAGTCACTCTCCTCACTTCTGGAATTCATCTCTTTTGTCCATATTTGGACCAAGGCTGTAATGAGGTCTGGAACCAAGTGGTCCTGGCGGAACCCAAGCTGAGCATCAGTGAACAGGTTATTAGTGAGTTAGGGCCGCTTGATAACACTGTCGACAGCACCTTCCATCACTTTGCTGATGATTGAGAGTCCACTAATGGGGCGGTAATTGGACGGATTGGATTTGTCCTGCTTTTTGTGAACAGGGTGTACCTGGGCAATTTTCCACATTGTTGGGTAAATGCCAGTGTTGTAGCTGTACTGGAACAGCTTGGCTAAAGGCACGGCTAGCTCTGGAGCACAATTCTTTAGCACAACAGCCGGGATGTTGTCAGGGCCTATAGGCTATGCAGTATCCAGTGCGCTCAGCTGTATCTTTATATCACATGGAGTGAATCATATTGGCTGAAGACTGGCTTCTGTGATAGTTGGGGCCTCAGGAGGAGACCGAATTATATCATCCACTCGACACTTCTGTCTGAAAATGGCTGCAAATGTTTTAGTCTTGTCTTTTGCACTCGCGTGATGGGCTCTTCCAGCATTGAGGATGGAGATGCTCATGGAGCCGCCTCCTCCCATTAGTGGTTTTATTATCCACCACCATTTATGACCGGATGTGGCAGGACTGCAGAGCTTTGATCTTATCTATTGGTTGTGGAATAGTTCAGCTCTGTTTATAGCATGCTGCTTCCCCTGGTTGGCACCTCATTTTAAGTATGCCTGGTAGTGCTCCTGGCGTGCTCTTCTACACTCCTCATTGAACCAGGGTTGGTCCCCTGGTTTGGTGATAATGGTAGACTGAGGGATATGCCAGGCCATGAGGTTACAGATTGTGGTGGAATGCAATTCTTCTGCTGCTGATAGCCCACAGCGCCTCATGGATGTCCAGTTTTGAGCTGCTCGATCTGTTCTGAATAGCTCCCATTTAGCATGGTAGTAGTACCACATAACACAATGGAGGGTTTTCTCAATGTGAAGGCGAGACTTTGTATCCACAAGGACTGTGCAGTGGTCACCACTACCAATACTGTCATGGACAGATACATCTACGACAGGTAGATTGGTGAGGACAAGGTCAAGTAGGTTTTCCCTTATGTTGGTTCTCTCTCCATCTGCCACAGGCCCAGCCTGGCAGCTATGTCCTCAGGACTCGGCCAGCTAAGTTAGTAGTGCTGCTACCGAGCCACATTCTGTGCCCTTGCTACTCTCTGCTCAGTGGTGTTCAAAATGGAGTAGTACTGATTCATCAGCTGAGGGAGGGTGGTAGGTGGTAATGGGAAAGAGATTTCCTTGCCCATACTTGACCTGAGTATCTCTCCAGGGACTTGAGCACAAAATTTAGGCTGATACTCCAGTGTAGTGCTGAGGGAATGCTGCACTGTCAGCGATGCTGTCTTTCGGATGGGACGTTAAACCCGTGTGCCTAGATACGGTACCAAGATGAAATTAGCATTGGGCTTGGATGTGGGAGCAGTTATAAAGCTGCTATAAAGAGTAGCAAAAACACACACTGAAATATCTGATCATTTCAGCAAAAAAGCTTGTTTGTTTGTGTTGAGATGCTTAATTTCTCAGCGTCTTTGGTAAGCTGGACCTAAATATTTTGTAACTATAGTCTTGTATCTCAGACAATTGCTATTGCTGCATGAGTATTGTAGTTAATATGCTACATCGTTTTTTAGCAAAAATAATTATTTGGTTTCAATTGCCTACCTACTGTCGAGAAAATATATTTTTTTAAATGGCAGCTTTTCACTTGTGGTAGAGGAAATGGAGGTAACCTTGGGCAGTGGTAACTGTTTATTGAAGAAATGCATTTACTGGGGTTTTATATCAATTTTATCCCATTTCCTTTCCTGAAAATCTTGAATCTTGGCTGGGATATAGTTTGCTGGGAGCCAGTCACCCTCCAGTACCCTCACCTAAGTGGCCTTTCTTAAAGCGTAAGCCTTGACATTGTGAACAAGCTATTTTATCATAGGTTTTGTAATTGCACATGATGCTGTCCTCACTCAATGTCACGACGCGCACTTTTCCAGCAGGGATTGCTGGATCATGATCAAGGCAGGAAATCTGGCAGATTTTCCCCTCCCTACCCAGTTACACAGAGTAGAATTATCTATTTCTACAGCTATGTGTATGAGATCAGCTAATTCAGCACAGACTGATCTAACCTGTGACCTTCCTTTGTGTAAATTTCATCTATTTACAGTATAACCTGGCTGAGTTAGCAAGGTAAATTGGTTTTTAAATGTAGAATTTGATGATATAATTTGGAAAGTATCTAGTTCAAATGAAATAATTGAAGGTGGTGATATTTATCTCGGCTAGGGTAAAATGATTTAACAGAAAATCATTTTAACTGTCTGAATTGCTTATTGGCTAAGGTTACTTTTGGGTCAGGAGTTATATATAATGAAGTGAATTGAGATGGCACAATTGTATGGGTTTTTTTTTCTCGGTTTCATCAGAATTATAAGTGTGCCTCTATCCCAATGGGTGACATGGTGTTGCACTGTATTGCAACACCAACATGTAGCACTGCAGCTGTTGGGGGTTTAAAAAGTACTGCTTTGGTTCTTCTGCTCATGTTTACTTTATGGTCTCCAGTTACCAAGTCACTGAATGGAAACAGTTTGCCCAGTTATCAATACAGATTCAAATCATCGTCCTGCCAATCTCTGCTATACTGGCTGTAATTGGGTGTCAAATGGAGCTGAGCACTTAATCATGGTAGATATTATTGCCCCAGAAATGCTGGTTTTCACTCAGTGGCATTGGCACAGGGCTGAGATGGGTTACTCACCTTTCTTGGCTGCAGGTTAGGTATACATAACCCAACAATACAGTGGGCTTGAGGAGAAAATACATTTGTATTCTCAAAATTTTTGCTCCAAAAAATGACACTTTTATGACTTTGGTTGCCTCTATACTGCACAGCTGAGATTTGGTAGAATATTTAATTGTCGGGGATATCACAGCCAAGACCCGTTTTATTCTCCCCTGAAATCCATACGTACTTGCTTTTCTTGGGACAGCAATCAGTGGATACTCAGGTTTTCTTTTGTTATTTGTGCTGCCTGTACCAGGACACTGAGATCAATTGAAATACTCCTGCTGCTGTACTTTATGGGCTCAAGTTTCGGCTCGAGTTGCTCCTATTTTTTTGGAGCAACTAGTTTAGAATGGAGTATCTTAAAATTGCAATTCTCTGCATTTAGTTTGCTCCAATTCTAGTGAGTTAGAATAGTTTCGTTTTAGAACAGATTTTTTCCCCAAAAGGAGGCGTTACCAGCCACTTACGCCTGTTTTGCAAGTTTAGGCAGCGAAAACTTACTCCAAACTAACTTAGAATGGAGTAAGTGTCGATTTTTGTAGGTTCGGAAAAACCTTGCCTACACTTTATAAATTAGGCGTAGGGAGTGAGAGATTAGGGGGAGGCGGGGGGAGAAGGGCAGTTTACAATCATTAAACACTTCACTTTTACAAATAAAGAGCCATCATCAATAATAAATGTTAAATAAATCAATAATTCAATAAATCAATCAAAAACATTTTTTTTTTAAATCAATCAATAAATAAAAAATTAAGTTTCTACTCACCTACTGCAGCATCAGGAGCCCTCCAACAGCGTGCTGGGACGGGGCCCCCCCTAGGAGATGCCGGGCGGGCGGGCCCCGCCGCCGAAGTCTGCTGCTGAGGACTTTGGGCGGGGCCAGCCCCCAGCAAACGACGGACCGCCACTCAGGACTTCAAGCAGGCCCTGCTGCCGACGCTGAGGACTTTGGGCGGGGCCCACCCCCAGCGAGATGCCGGGCGGGCCACCGTGGAAGAGCTAAGTACTGTCAGGCCACTCGGCCTGGGATAGGGGCGACATCCCTTTGGCCAGGGATAGGGTCGTCGCCCGGAGACAGGATGCGCTGGGAGGGCCAGGAGCCAGTGCACACGCGCGCAGCTGCCGGCACTGTTTTTGGCGCAGGGCTGTAGCTCCGCCCCCAGCAGCTCCTGCTGTGCCACGCTGAGCTGGAAACAGGCCGACAGCTATCGGAGAATCGCAAGGTAAGTATTTGGCGCTTTTTCAGTTCTACAAATTAGGCGGGCCTCTCCGATTTGCGGGGGTCTGAAACTTGAGCCCTATAATTCAGCCAGGGCGAATGAATCAGAATTTTTCAGCATAGAAGGAGCCCCTTCAGTCCATCACATCTGTGCTGGCTCTCTGTTAAAGAATCACTTAGTTTCATTCCCCTGCCTTTTGCCCATGGCTTTTAAAACTCTTGGGTTTCAAATATTTATCCACTTCCCTTTTAAAACCTATTAAGGATTCTGCTTCCATCATTCTTTCTGTCCTAACAGCACTTTCTGTTTTAAAAAAAATTCTCCTAACTGCTGCCTTGGTTCTTCTGCTGATTTTAACTTTATGCTCTCCAGTTACCAAGTCACTGAATGGAAACAGTTTGCTCAGTTATCGAAGCCCTTCATAATTTTGTATACCTCTCAAATCTCTTAGTATCTTTATTCTAATGAAGCAGCCAAATTCTGCAGAATTATCCTCCTAACCAAAGCCCACCCATCCTTAGTGACCAGAGGTTGGTCTTGTCTCCGTACCTTGCCGCACAATGCATTTGTGCACTACAGCAGCAGGGGAATCCACGCGTCTTTATATTTAAAGTATGGGTTGTAATTTGTTGACACAACTTTTAGATTTTTAGTCTAAGTGACCCTGCTGCATTACTTCGCGCTCAGCATTTGTGGATTGTAGTAGCCAAAAAAAATAGGTTTTCTATGGCCTACATTTATGGCTGTAAATCTGTAGGTGCTTTTCTTCATGGTAATTAGAAGAGTTATAACTACTGGCATGACACCTGAAACTGGTCACAACACAACCATAGGGCAACATATTGTGATTGGCTCAAATAACCATTTAAGTTACTAAATATCCAATTGATTAAATATGAACAAATCAAAAGTAGCAAAAAAAAAATGGTGATAAACAAGTACCAAGCAGAAAACTGCACAACTAAATTCTTCAGTTTTTGTCTGGAAAGTTGCAATTTGTGCAGTTGAGATGCTCATACATTCTTAGCTCTTTTTTTTTGGCAGCTATATAGCTCCTTGATTCTGTTTGGGTCCTGAAGTTTGAGTTGAAAATTTCAGTAACACTTTGAATGCTGGGGATTTTGAGCTGCTGTCAGTTGTGTGGGGTACACCATGAGTTGTAGTTTTCACCCTGCTCCTTTTGAATAACGATACAGAGTACATCTCAACAACTCAGGAAAACAATGTATGCATAACTGAGGCACAAACAGCAAGAAAGAATCTTTGAAAAGTTTTTTTTTTAAATGGTTGTTTTTTGTAGCTTAAGCCGTTCAATGAAATTTCTGAACTAATCGTGCCGTTTGATAATGATTTTTTTTTTGCACTGCTATAATGGAAATTGATTATTGTCCCAGGACCAGAGGGAGATGTTTGAGGTGCTTTGATGATGGCCTCTGATACAGGGGCCAGAGCCTGACTATTGGATAGTCAGCCAGACCTGAACCATGGTCAATGACTCACTGTTCAGTGGAGACTCTCGACAATGGGGAAAATGCTCTCTGGGCATTGTTATACCAATAACAACTTTATAAATATCTACGAATCCACAGTTGGAGGTAAAGCAACCGCCAAATGGCCAGAAACTTTGTCAAAGAGGTAGGTTTTTAAGGAGTGTCTTAAAGGAGGAGAGAGGGGCAGACAGGTTTATAGAGGGACTACCAGAGCTTCAGGCCTGGTCAGTTGAAGGCACAGTCACTGATGGTGGAGCGATTAAAATCGGGGATGTACAAGAAGCATCATAAAAACACTGAAAAAAATGCTTGACCTTGGCCCACCACTTGAACTCCTATTTTTCTTCCGAATTCAGGTTTTCAGTTGAATGTTATTCTTTGAGTTTCTGCCTTGGATGTGTCTCCATCTTGGACCAAGAAATGCTAATGGTTTAGATCTTTCCTGCTTTGGTTTTCTTGGCCTGGTTGACCTGATTAACCCTCATTGTGAACGGACTATGAATAGGAGGGAATAAAAACTGCTGTTTATACAGTGTTTTATATTCTGCTCATGGGCTTGTAATAAATTTGACACCTTTTGGGTGGTGATTAGATTCTTTATTGAAGTAATCAAGCCAAGCACAAATTAAGACAATTACAATGCTCGAGCAATAGTTCTCAGATCAGAACGATATTACCCCATTCCCTTCTTTAGAGTCATAGCCCGACTGGTATTTTCTTCTCCTCCTTGGCTTTACAACACCAACCATTTGCCTTTAACATAGTAAAACACCCCAATGCGCTTCACGGGAGCGTTATCAAACACAACTTTTCACCGAGCCACATAAGGGGATATTGGACAAGTGGCCAAAAGTTTCGTCAGAGGTAGGTTTTTAGGAGCGTCTTAAAGGAGGAGAGAGAGGCAGACAGGTTTCTGGAGGGAATACCAGAGTTTCGGGCCTGGGCGGTTGAAGGCACGGCCACTGATGGTGGAGCAATTAAAATCGGGGATGCACAAGAAGCCAGAATTGGAGGAGCGCAGATATTTCGGAGGGTTGTAGGTCTGGATGACGCCCCATTGTCATCTCCATTGAACAATGAGTGACCATGATCCAAGTCTGGCTGACTGTCCAATAGTCAGGAGGTTACAGACATAGGGAGGAGTGAGGCCATGGAGGGATTTGAAAACCAGAATGAGAATTTTAAAATCGAGGCGTAGCCGGACTGGGAGCCAATGTAGGTCAGCGAGCATGGGGTGATGGATGAATGAGAATTGACATCAAGTTAGGATACGGGCAGTAGAGTTTTAAATGATCTCAAGTTTATGTAGGGTGGAAGATGGGAGGCCAGCCAGGAGTGCATTGGAATGGTCAAGTCTAGAGGTTACAAAGGTATGGGTGAAGTTTTGGCAGACGATGAACTGAGACAGGGGCAAAGTCGGGCGATGTTACTAGGTGGAAGTAGGTCGTCTTGGTGATGGAACAGAGATGTTTCCTCCACTACTGACCTCTAACAATCACATGTACTTATACTGGTCTTGTAGTCGGTACCAACCATATCCTTACATCTGAAGCCTCAAAATGTGACATCGTTTTTCCAACATAAGATTAGGGAAGATGAGGTTGATTGGTTACTGTCAGCTTACTGAGTTTAAACTGGAGGAGACGAGGCTGATCAGCCATGAGCGGCTTATTTCAACAAATCATTCTTACTAAATTATTTTAAAGATGTTACCAAGGACTACAGTAGCTATGCCAAGCATAGGTAATTTCAGCACATGGGCTCTTGCTCGAATCTTCCTTAACCTGTCCATTCTTACAGGCTTAGTTATTTCAAATCAATTTCTTATTAGTGCACTTGTGCAATACGCATACTTTTCTGTATGACTGGCCAAATTGTCATTTGAATTTATATCTTTTATCTGAGTTTACTGAACTACTTCCTTGTACCTATTATGGGCCTTGTGTTTTGCCCCAAGAGTTTACAAGTTGACAGCAGATATTTTCATCCTCTTCAGACTTTTTGTGAATGATCTTAAATTGTTCATAATTGTAACTTTAAAAAACATACAGCTGTTAGTTACTTTCCATTGATGCTCGTGCAATGCCACCTTAGTGGTTACAGTGAGCTCCTGCGATAATTTATATTAATTGGTTTGGGCCGCTTTTTGTAAAAAAAATCAATTTATTGGGTCACTTGAATGTCCAGTGATAAGCATGGAGTACAATTTGGTCATTAGTCAATCTCCATTCTATACTGATATGTACATAAAAGGACCTTAGCGTTGAACCTATCCCTGAGCTGTGTCTGACTAAAACCAGCACAGATTTGGCACATATAACTGGGTTAGTTTTGTCCATTTGTTTTGGTTTCTCGATGATTCTGTATTGGTGGGTCCTCTAGTTTTGTGACGTTAGCAAGCTATGAAAAAAATAGGTTAAATTGTAGCATTAAATAAGTGTTGCTCATTAGTGGATCAATAAACATCGATGCAATATGTAGGGCAGCTTCTACACATCGATGCAACCTGGCGTGAATTACACTCGGCTATCTTGAAGGTTCAAGTTACCTTTTCATTTACTATCTGTGGAATGCATTTAATCAGTTACAGGACCTTTCTGGAGGTTGATAACTATAATTTCTGTTGTAATTTTATTGTTTTAATCCCACTATAAAAAAGGCAACTGCTTGTCTATCAATAGCTCTCTTCTTGTTAATCCTGAGACAGTGAATTAACCTTCAATTACAACTGTTGAAATTGAAACAAGCCTTGTATCTGCCAGGAACTGCTGCCTTTTGTTGCAAGATTGCATTGAAAATGTTGAGAGCTGATGAATAATGCCACACAAAAATGAGATCTATCGATTCAGAGCATGATTTAACACTTTAATTCAAAATTCTATTTTGAGTGCCCAAGGGGGTTCTTTGTTGGTACAGTATATGTAACGCTGGATCTAGATAATACGAAACACTGTTGAATAAATCATCTTCCCTTGTAAGTATGACCAATCCACTTCATAATCCTTCAAAGACCTGGGAGTTTTTTTTTTCAGCGGGGCTGTTGGAGGGTAACAATGAGCATTCTTCTTGGGGCTTGCATTAAAGGGGAATGTGGAGGAGGTGTAGTCATTAGCATATTCTATGGAAGTGGAGTATGAACTGAGCATTCTAATCTAATTTCTGAACCCCTCGCCAAATGTCATTCTCTTGAGTATGGAGAAAATTAAGTCCCACGTTATCTGTTCGAATATTGTCTCAACATTCAGGAAGAGCACCGTGGGTAGCGGTTTTGGTGCTATTTGCATTGATGGATAATAAGTAGCACCTGACTGTTGTCCCCTGACTGGTGCCTCTGGATGAGCTGCTTTTCTCTTATTAACTTGGTCATAGAACCTTTGGTAACCTCCATATGGACAGATCCTGTAATTCACTGAGTGCAGGCCAGTGAGATCAAACACAATGTAGGTTCTGCATGCTGACCACATATTGCTAAACCTGACCAGTTTTATATTACTGTGCTGTGCTGGCTGGCTTGCCTGTTCCGAATGCAACAGTTTGTGGTCCTGGCCCCAATTCTATGATTTTGACGGGTGCGTAGCAGAGTTCCCGTCAGTAAATTGCAGCTAAAACACCGAGGACCACCTATAACTCCACAGGCTATATTGTACTTGTTAGTTTGGGTATCTCTAAGGAAAATAGTTGCTGCAGAAGTCAGTGATCCTTTGCTGTCACTGAGAACCCTGTAGAACTGCTCATTCTCAGCCCTCAAAATATCCATAAATGTATCTTTCCTGTATATTGCATTCGCCTCGACATTGATTGAACCAACAGAAAATCTAAAAGGAATCTTAGAGCAAGATCTAGGTACCAATAACAGAGAAAAAATAGGAGAGTGTTGGGGTACAAAGCCTCACAACTGCTACTGAAATTTGGACACTGAATGCATCACATCCTAGATCAACTTCATAGATTCTACCCTTCCCTGTTGGATGAATGTGGTCAGACTTAAATATACTTTCTGTTCTTGCCTCGGATCAAACCATTTTGGGAAACGATCCAGGTACCTTTATCGCCATGCCCAGCATTGCTGCCCCTTCATACCCATTCCACTATCCACAGAAGTGCAACAGCTGTCCGAGATGCACAGACCAGCAAAACTCTCACCACTATCAGCAAGCAAATGATAAATAATCACGCTCCTCCTAACACAAACATGGATTAGGCATCTGTGGGATACTTGCCAATCACAGCATATGCTACATGCTTTATAATTGGCAAGATGTCGAGCAGTTTGAACCCCCTTTATGTTCACTGATATGTATTTCAGTCTCTCAGACCCCACTTTGGCCCTACAGAGGGATGGAAAGGCTAATTCCAATGAGAACACACACCACCATTGGTCCTGAAAGATGTACATGACTTTACAAATATGCCCATTGAAGCCATCAGTGTATCTTCCTGTAAATGCTGGCTTGAGAATGCACACCGATTCTGTATTGATATGAAAACCAGAATAAAACTTTTTTGAAATATTTAAATGTAATAATTTGTTTATACCCGATTGTTGCGTGTTGGTCAGTTTTCCTGTTTCAACTTGTAATTTATTAGTAACATTTACATTCTTGCACTAGGGGGGATAAAAGGAATGCTTAGATATGTAAAGTGTGTTAGTTAAAAAAGGAAACGGAACCAGCAGGTTGTAGATCTCTCAGATACTTTTGTCACATGGTTCTGGATGATTAATTCAACTTTGTGGGTGATTAATTATAATGTGCTCTTTCTTATGCAGAAAATAATTGAATGTGTTATTTGTTAAGCACCTACAGTTAAATAATGAGTCCACACAAAATGAGGAAAAAGCGAGTACAGACTTTTTAAATCATTACCTACAACTTTATTTTAAAACAATGCTTGTTTTAGGTCGGGTGTAGGTTCTTTGTTGGCGATAAGATGGTTTTATTTTTTAATTGTAATCCCTCATGTTGATGGCAGGTGATAAATTAAATGTAATAACGGGCTTTTAAGATTAACTCCATTTTATTATTAAATAAGAAAAATTAGTCTCCAAGGGTTGGATCTTATCTGGAATGAAATTGCACTTAAACTGAGGCACATTGGGGAATCTGTTATATTAAGCAAAAAAAGTTCAGATATTTAACCTTCGGTAGGGTTCCACTGTAAAAACTGCTGTTTTGCAGCAAAATGGTGGAGAGATTTTGAGAGAAATTTGTTGGTGAAAATGATTTTTTTTAGGGAATTAAAATGTTCTGCAATCATGTGATGTTTTCTTTTTGTTAATAAACTGTAAGCTAGGAAATGGTTCTGGCTATATAGCTCATCCTTTTAGAGAATTATTACATGGCGATCACCAGTGCTTTAGATTAACCCACTTATTGTGTTTGAAAACCTCCTGGCCAACATACAGTTTCTAATAACATTTTGACTTTAGAAGCACTAGGAAAATAGTATTTAAGCCTCTCTTGGTGTGGGCAGTTGATAACTTTTCATTCATAATTAGGTCATAGTGAATCAAGAGACATTTCAGGGAAATTGAACTGTCAGTGGGTAGAAACAAGCATTTGACCTCATCACATTGAGTGGGGCCCATCATAATTTGTTCATTTGGTGCCCATCAGCCCAGCCTCATCTCTCATACGCCACCTTGCTGACCTTCCCTCTCCAATTCCGCTTGGTTCAGCTTTAATTATGACTCAGCAGACCCGAAGAAATATTGCAGCCTGCTCTCGAAAACCCTGAACTGCCACTCACCAAAAGATTGGTTTTTAACAGGTAATAAATGCCCAGAGGAGCTGGTGCTGTGTGTGCACACATACGCATACAACGTCGATTTTCTCGCTCCTCTAATGTTATGCTGATGGTGGTAGAGACTTTTTAAATGCTTCCAGTTACTTTAACGAAGTACAAAGCTGTTCAAAACATTACATATAATGTATACGCAGATTATAATTTATATATGAAGCCGTGACACACCACCTCAGTATTCACACTTCTTCATTAAATCTCAAATCTTACGCTATGCTCGTTTTCATACTCTACTATTCCCTGCCTGCTTTTACTAGTTCTCTTGACCCTAACGGGAACATCCCACTCCCCCAACTCTCTGACATTTTCATTTTCCACACCAGCTGTTTTTATGGGTTGTCGTGAGTGAAATTGCGTAATTAGTGCTGAAGTTTTAGCAATTTTATGCTCCTCTCTTTCCCTGATAACTGAATTATGACTGATCTAACTCATTTCACTTAAAACCTTTTTCTTTAAGTAACTTACTGATCTTTCTATATACTTCCAAAATTCCACTCATAGATCCCTTATTTAAAGACTGATGGTCAGAAGCTTGAATTTACATCATTTATTATTCATTTGCTCCTCATCACCCAAACGGTTCCATCCCAATGTGGGACATCTTCCCACTATGAGTGATACATAAACACACACTGTTTAGATAACACGGAGTAAAGCTGATCGTCAGCATGTTGTCAATTAAAGAGTCTATCGAACCTATTTCTGACTGCATATAGAAAGAAAGAAAGACTTGCATTTACATAGTGCCTTTCACAACCACCGGACATCTCAGTGTTTTATAGCCAGTTAAGTACTTTTGGAGTGTAATCAATGTTGTAATGTGGGAAACGCAGCAGCCAATTTGCGCACAGCAAATTCCCACATTCACCAGTGTGATAATGACCAGATAATCTGTTTTTATTATGTTGATTGAGGGATAAATATTGGCAAGGACACTGGGGGAAAACTCCCCTGCTCTTCTTCGAAATAGTGCCATGAGATCTTTTACGCCCACATGAAAGGGCAGACAGGGCCTCGGTACAGAAACATAGAAAATAGGTGCAGGAGTAGGCCATTCGGCCCTTCTAGCCTGCACCGCCATTCAATGAGTTCATGGCTGAACATGCAACTTCAGTACCCCATTCCTGCTTTCTCGCCATACCCCTTGATCCCCCTCGTAGTAAGGACTTCATCTAACTCCTTTTTGAATATATTTAGTGAATTGACCTCAACAACTTTCTGTGGTAGAGAATTCCACAGGTTCACCACTCTCTGGGTGAAGAAGTTTCTCCTCATCTCAGTCCTAAATGGCTTACCCCTTATCCTTAGACTGTGTCCCCTGGTTCTGGACTTCCCCAACATTGGGAACATTCTTCCTGCATCTAACTTGTCTAAACCCATCAGAATTTTAACCATTCCAAGAGGTCCCCTCTCATTCTTCTGAACTCCAGTGAATACAAGCCCAGTTGATCCAGTCTTTCTTGATAGGTCAGTCCTGCCATCCCGGGAATCAGTCTGGTGAACCTTCGCTGCACTCCCTCAATAGCAAGAATGTCCTTCCTCAGGTTAGGAAACCAAAACTGTACACAATACTCCAGGTGTGGCCTCACCAAGGCCCTGTACAACTGTAGCAACACCTCCCTGCCCCTGTACTCAAATCCCCTCGCTATGAAGGCCAACATGCCATTTGCTTTCTTAACTGCCTGCTGTACCTGCATGCCAACCTTCAATGACTGATGTACCATGACACCCAGGTCTCGTTGCACCTCTCCTTTTCCTAATCTGTCACCATTCAGATAATAGTCTGTCTCTCTGTTTTTACCACCAAAGTGGATAACCTCACATTTATCCACATTATACTTCATCTGCCATGCATTTGCCCACTCACCTAACCTATCCAAGTCGCTTTGCAGCCTCATAGCATCCTCCTCGCAGCTCACACTGCCACCCAACTTAGTGTCATCTGCAAATTTGGAGATACTACATTTAATCCCCTCGTCTAAATCATTAATGTATAGTGTAAACAGCTGGGGCCCCAGCATAGAACCTTGCGGTACCCCACTAGTCACTGCTTGCCATTCTGAAAAGTACCCATTTACTCCTACTCTTTGCTTCCTGTCTGACAACCAGGTCTCAATCCATGTCAGCACACTACCCCCAATCCCATGTGCTTGTCGAAAGCCTTCTGAACGTCCAAATATACCACATCAACTGGTTCTCCCTTGTCCACTCTACTGGAAACATCCTCAAAAAAATTCCAGAAGATTTGTCAAGCATGATTTCCCTTTCACAAATCCATGCTGACTTGGACCTATCATGTCACCTCTTTCCAAATGCACTGCTATGACATCCTTAATAATTGATTCCATCATTTTACCCACTACCGATGTCAGGCTGACCGGTCTATAATTCCCTGTTTTCTCTCTCCCTCCTTTTTTCAAAAGTGGGGTTACATTGGCTACCCTCCACTCGATAGGAACTGATCCAGAGTCAATGGAATGTTGGAAAATGACTGTCAATGCATCCGCTATTTCCAAGGCCACCTCCTTAAATACTCTGGGATGCAGTCCATCAGGCCCTGGGGATTTATCGGCCTTCAATCCCATCAATTTCCCCAACACAATTTCCCTCTGTTCCTCCTCCTTACGAGACCCTCTGACCCCTTTTATATCCGGAAGGTTGTTTGTGTCCTCCTTTGTGAATACCGAACCAAAGTACTTGTTCAATTGGTCCGCAATTTCTTTGTTCCCCGCTATGACTTCCCCTGATTCTGACTGCAGGGGACCTACGTTTGTCTTTACTAACCTTTTTCTCTTTACATATCTATAGAAACTTTTGCAATCCGTCTTAATGTTCCCTGCAAACTTCTTCTCGTACTCCATTTTCCCTGCCCTAATCAAACCCTTTATCCTCCTCTGCTGAGGTTCGAAATTTCTCCCAGTCCCCTGCTATTTCTGGCCAATTTGTATGCCACTTCCTTGGCTTTAATACTATCCCTGATTTCCCTTGATAGCTACGGTTGAGCCACCTTCCCTTTTTTATTTTTACGGCAGACAGGAATGTACAATTGTTGTAGTTCATCTATGCGGTTCTAAATGTCTGCCATTGCCCAGCCACAGTCAACCCCTTAAGTATCATTCGCCAATCTATCCTAGCCAATTCACGCCTCATACCTTCAAAGTTACCCTGCTTTAAGTTCTGGACCATGGTCTCTGAATTAACTGTTTCATTCTCCATCCTAATGCAGAATTCCACCATATTATGGTCACTCTTCCCCAAGTGGCCTCGCACAACGAGATTGCTAATTAATCCTCTCTCATTACACAACACCCAGTCTAAGATGGCCTCCGCCCTAGTTGGTTCCTCGACATATTGGTCTCGAAAACCATCCCTTATGCACTCCAGGAAATTCTCCTCCATCGTATTGCTTCCAGTTTGGTTAACCCAATCTATGTGCATATTAAAGTCACCCATTATAACTGCTGCACCTTTATTGCTGCACCCCTAATTTCCTGTTTAATGCCCTCCCCAACATCACTACTACTGTTTGGAGGTCTGTACACAACTCCCACTAACATTTTTTGCCCTTTGGTGTTCTGCAGCTCTACCCATATAGATTCCACATCATCCAAGCTAATGTCCTTCCTAACTATTGCATTAATTTCCTCCTTAACCAGCAATGCTACCCCACCTCCTTTTCCTTTTATTCTATCCTTCCTGAATGTTGAATACTCCTGGATGTTGAGTTCCCAGCCCTGATCATCCTGGAGCCACGTCTCTGTAATCCCAATCAATCATATTTGTTAACATCTACAGATACTCCTTGCATTAAGACACAAAGCCTTCAGGCTTGTTTTTTTTACACCCTTTGTCCTTTTAGAATTTTGCTGTACAGTGGCCCTTTTTGTTCTTTGCCTTGGGTTTCTTTGCCCTCCACTTTTCCTCATCTCCTTTCTGTCTTTTGCTTTTGTCTCCTTTTTGTTTCCCTCTGTCTCCCTGCATTGGTTCCCATCCCCCTGCCATATTAGTTTAACTCCTCCCCAACAGCACGAGCAAACACTCCCCCTCGGACATTGGTTCCGGTCCTGCCCAGGTGCAGACCGTCCGGTTTGTACTGGTCCCACCTCCCCCAGAACCGGTTCCAATGCCCCAGGAATTTGAATCCCTCCCTGCTGCACCACTGCTCAAGCCACGTATTCATCCGCACTATCCTGCGATTCCTACTCTGACTAGCACGTGGCACTGGTAGCAATCCCGAGATTACTACTTTTGAGGTCCTACTTTTTAACTTAGCTCCTAGCTCCTTAAATTCGTTTCGTAGGACCTCATCCCTTTTTTTACCTATGTCGTTGATACCAATGTGCACCACGACAACTGGCTGTTCTCCCTCCCTTTTTAGAATGTCCTGCACCCGCTCTGAGACATCCTTGACCCTTGCACCAGGGAGGCAACATATCATCCTGGAGTCTCGGTTGCGGCCACAGAAACGCCTATCTATTCCCCTTGAGTTTAACATCTCATCCGAAAGACGGCACCTCTGACAGTGCAGCGCTCCCTCAGCACTGCACTGGAGTGTCAGCCTAGATTTATGTGCTGAAGTTCCTGGAGTGGGACTTGAACACACAACCTTCTGACTCAAGTGAGTGTGCTACCCACTGAGCCACAGCTGACACTGTGGCTGAAGTGTCATATGATCCATATGATTGAAGTTCTGTATTCAGTACTTCTAGCTTTTAATTTATACATAGAAACACTGAGATATTACAACACTGAAACAGGCCATTCAGCCCAATCATTCCACTGTCGATGTTTACTCTCCATCCAAACAAATAGTCCAGTCACGTTTACCTGGTCCTGTATTTCCTTCAGCCTTGAATGGAATGTTTTTCTGCAGGCACTGGCAGTCTCCCCTTGAGTAACCTTAGAGGCTAAACGAGGTCACACCTGCTATAGTAACTAAGTTACAGGGTAAACCATACATCCAGCTCTTTCTCTGGGGCAGAGGGTTGTGAGGTCAAAGTATCCGAATCGTCAGTTTTCTTCGCAGGCCTCAAGTCTTCACGAAGCTCCTCCATTCTGTAGCACATGAAAGTTTTACCAACTCTGTGACCGACTAGCACGAGCTTGGTGTAGACAATAGGGTCGATCTTTGTTCATAGTGTTATAATCAGGCAGGTGGTGGGCTCCGCTTGCCCAATGGAGTCAGTATATTGCCCAAGCCATTTTAATGGTATGAATCCGATGAGCTGCCAGCTCAAAATACCTTCCTTGTAAGACAACTTACTCATCTGGGATGGAAAATGTAACTGGGCAGCTGATTTTGATGATCCTGCGGCAGCACCTTGAAGGGGAGTGAAAAGCAGTCGTTCTCTTGGCAGAGACATTTTTGCAGCAGCAAGATCAAATATTGGCAACCTTTAAAGGCTCAAAACACACATGACTGCAGTTAAAATGAGTGCAACATCTGTTTTCAGCTTTCTCCAATTGCAGTTAAGGATCTCTTTAATGTACAATGCAAATGATTGCCACTTAACCTACCCTCTCTTTCCTCTTCCCCGCGCGCCCCCCCCCCCCCCCCAGCCCCAACAAATATTTGGTGGGCAGGCGCTTGTAACTACATCATCGGATCCTGATTTGCATTTATTCTTGAGGCCCCTATATGTTTCCGCTGGGAGCTCTGGCAGTTAGGATTGAGGTCCAGCTGAAAATTGGAAGTGACATACAACTAGCATTAAGTCAGCACTTCAGTTTCCCACACGATTTTGATCCCGCTACTGCCCTGTTTTTAGCAAAAATGGGACTGTAGGAATATGAAAATTACCCCACTAAGTCATCCTATCCCGCTTCTTGGGTATGCCAAAAGATTTCATCTCACCCAGCCCAACAGAAGTAACCCTGTGCATCGAGCATTGCAAGGTGGCATAGAAGACTGTGCTGATATTGACAAGGATGACAGCGGGCAACTCAGCTGTGCCATTTCTCAGCAGCTGCCTTATAAAATGCACACACATTGGGGAATATCACTTCACATTTGGAAAAGAAATCAACAAATAACTAAATTAATCTCTTGGGTTGGGGAAGAGGTTTCGCCCCTGCAAATCAAATGGAGTCGATCATTAAATCTGTTGTGATGCTTCTCTAACTTACATATTTCAAGGCTACACATAGCTGATATCTTTTTTCATACCAGCCAGTAGGCTTGTTGGTGGGGGTCATAGCATGGTTTTAAGGTACCCAAGATCCCATTCCTGTAATTTTAATTAAATTGTGTAATTATTTATGCTGGGCATTTGTTTTTAACAGCCACTGAGAGACTAAACTTGCATGTGGGGTATGCACCCACAACCAGTCTGTGTGTCTCAGCGCGTAGTAGCATATTGACTCTTTCCTTGCCCGTTGATATTGGTTCTATACTCTTGGGTTCAGTTCAAACTTTTTGCCGATGCAGTGTTACAGTAGATGTTCCTATTTTTTTTTTCCCTTGTATTGAATTACACTAATTTTGCAGTTACAAAATTGTATGTTGTTCTGTGTTACCTTCTAGATTATCGTCCATATTCAGTGCCTTTGCAAGGATTGCATTGTTTTGATAGTTCATTTTTTTAAATATTATTCGTTCATGGGATGTGGGCATCGCTGGCAAGGCCTGCATTTATTGCCCTTGAGAAGGTGGTGGTGAGCTGCCTTCTTGAACCACAGAGGACTGTTGAGAGCCGACCACATTGCTGTTGGTCTGACGTCACAAATGGGCCAGACCAGGTAAGGACGTTAGATTTCCTGCCCTAAAGGACATTAGTGAAACAGATGGGTTTTTACGACAATCCAATGGTCACAATTATTGGTACTAGCTTTTTTATTCCTGTGGTGGGATTTGAACTCGTGTCTCTCGATCATTAGTCCAGCCCTCTGGATTGCTAGTCCAGTAAAATAACTACTATGCTACCGTACAGTATTCGAGGGTTGTTACAAGAACGGCTGGTTCTTGGTCAGGCAGCCCATTTATTATTTTTAATGTGAACCACTATTAAATTAGTGAGTTCCTGTGTTTTTGTCTCTTTCTGGCCAGTATTGCAGGGTTTGCAATAAATACCAAAATCTGACGTTCAAAACTATTCCCACAGCTGGAGCTCACTCGGGTTACAGTGAAATTCAGTGCCACCAGCAAGGAGAGGAGCATCAAGTCCCGAGTATAATAAAAACATACAAGTATAAACGGGGAGAAAGAGCCTAAATGAATAACCTTATGTTTTAACTAGAAACCAGGGAGAAATCTACAGAGAAAAAGAAAGATTAGTTACATTTGAAACAGAGGTACATGTTTTTACCTGTTGACTGATGAGGTCACAAGTTACTTGGTGTAATAAAATTGGAACATTCATTCTAATTAAAATTCTGAAAAAGATAAATCAAGAATCGGTGTCATATTATTGGTTCATTTTGAAATGCTCTTATAGATCTTTTATGAAGTGTGCACAGTCTATCTAGTACAATTTCATGCAGCAGTTTTGTTTTCATAAGAATATCTAAGCAATTGAGAGTTGGGTGTGGCTGACTACGTAAAATTTTAACACCTCCACTAAGTGGCAGGCAGCACTTTTGTTTCCATTCTTCAGAGAAGTATTAACAATTTGATTTGTAGTTATGAAGATCATGAGATGTCACTAAAGACTATCTGCATAAGGCTGATTTACAGTTTGATTTTAAATCATTTTGATACTCCATTTCACAATAAGCAGAAGTTTATCTTGTACGGGATCTGATCTGATCATAAGTGGGGCCCCACTGTGCCAATTGCATTCCATTGTTTTCAATTGCTAACTATACCAAAGGGCACGGTGCACTGTGTTCATTAATATTGTTTGTCAGATCATTGGAAATGTTCCCATACTTAATCACGAACTGAGTAATTGGATTTTCGTTATTTGCATTTATTTTCCCCATACAACCATTGTTCAAAATACCTTTTCAAATTCCTATAATAAACATTTAAAATTAAATTTTTGCCAAGCAATTGCTTAATGCTGTTTATGAAAATCGTTCAGGAGGAAAAATCACAGACAAATAAAAACAGGGTTGTACCTGAATTATAGATGATGTAAAATAAAAATAGTTGCTTTCTTGCAAAATGTCAACAGTAATATATTAGAAAAAATTATGCCATCTTATCAAAATGCTTTCTACAGCTTAAAAAGTATTTGAAATGACTTTTAAATGCTGCTGTTCGACTAGTTTGTAAAAATGGTAGTTAACTGGATAAGTCTGTCAGCTGCAAGGATATGACTCTAAATTTTCTCTCCAATATAATGGCAATAGAGGATATGGCATTTTGTTGAGTGCTATATACTAATCGTAAAGAAGAGAAGCACCTCAATACCTCACAATTGTGAGGTTGTAGGTAGCTGACTCAGCCAGAATGCCAACTCGCTTCCCTATTGCACTGCACATCAACAACTAGCCATCCATTTCAACCCCTTCCTGTGCAAAACCACCTAAGCAGGTTTAGTTTTACACACTCGCATTCTCTCACTCATTCAGAATCCAGATCAGAGATCAGACTGTAACACTATAAAAGAAAGACTTGCATTTATATAGTGCCTATCACAACCTCAGGACACCTCAAAGCGCATTACAGTCAATGAAGTGCTTTTGAAGTGTAGTCACTGTTGCAATGTAGTAAACACGGCAGCCACATTGCCCACAAATAGCAATGTGATAACGACCAGATTATCGGTTTTTATGTTGATTGAGGGATAAATATCGGCAAGGACACCGGGGATAACTCCCATGCTCTTCGAAATAGTGCCGTAGGATCTTTTACATCCACCTGAGAGCAGATGGAGCCTTGATTTAACATATCATCCGAAAGACAGCAGCTCCGACAGTGCAGCAAACCCTCAGCACTGCACTGGAATGGGAGCCTAGATTTATGTGCTCAAGTTCCTGGAGTGGGACTTGAACCCACAACCTTGTGACTCAGGCGCGAGTGCTACCAACGCGCCATGGCTGACGCACTATAGGACTGATGTTGTCTTCAACACTCCTGGCTAGCTAGCGTTACAAAATTTACCTTTATGGTGAACTGACTGAACCTGATGTGTAAATACTTGTTTTGAGTTTTTTGTGAAGTTGCTTTTTCCCTATCCTCCCACTTGAAAATAAAACAAAGCATTAGGATCACAAAAAGGACAAGCTAAAGTTGGTTGTTTATGCAGATCACCTTCACCAGTGCAATAAATGTAATGTTCAATATTGCTTATAATCTATTATGCAGTATACATGTACATTTTTTATTCTAGTGATTGGTTGATGCAGTGGGTTAGGCACCAGATTTCATCTCTGGGACTTGTGCCCAAACGGCAATGAAAACAGGACATAATTTCATCCTACAAACCCTTTTACTTGAAGCTAGAATGCCCTTCAGATCTTCATTCTCCAATGCAGTTATCCCAGCCTTGGCCCAAGGGCATTCTGTTACCCACAGTCTCAGTCCCTGTCATCGCCACTTCAGGCCTTGAGATGATTACCTTTGCCTTGATTAGATCAGGCTCGTTGCAACTTAACACCAGCAGTCTACTTGTCCTTTGCAGCCATTTAAATCACCCAGTTCAAATTTTCAATGCTCTGGGGAGCTGTCCGATTAGGATGGGAGAGAGGATATTTGCATCAACAAATTTAACTAACTGGTAAGGGCAAGTGGGCTGCTAGCTGTCATGTTTCTCAACAAGTTCACCCCTGACTGAGGCAAAGACATTCAGGTCAGGCTTTTGGCATGAGAGATTTCAACAAATTTCAACATATGCTGAGTCCATTCATTCATGAAGATTAGGTAAGTGCATTTGGATTCAGGTGGATGCATCAGGAGATGTAAACATTGCTCCAATATTTTATCCAAGTCCATGTGTTTGCTCAGGGTAGCTGCAGAGTCTTGCTAAAATCCTGGTTAGCCCCTAGTTATGAATTTAGTCTCTGGCTGTCGAGAGTGAAATGAGTTGTGCAGTTCCTATTGGTTTTCAGCCCACAGCACAAATCCGCTTCTAATACGACACAAATTGAAAATCTCAAACCCGGGACACAGGATACTGGTGTGGCAAATACAAATTGTCACACTGATCTATTTTTCTGTGTTCAAAGAATATGTCAAATTTTAGCAAGATTATCCTTTTAAACTACACAATGTTGAGGATGCAATAATACTTTACCCGAATTGACACCTCTACAACCACTTGACTCTGGGTAAGGCTATTAAGGGATATGAACATGTTTACACTCTTTCCCCCCCCCCCCCCCCCTGCTCCATTGTGTTTGGGACAGAAGTTTGTATTCCTGTATTGCAATGGAGGTTTAGGTCTTGTGAAAATATATGAATTTTTGACCATCGAGAGAACGTTGGAAGCCTTTGAGAAATCCAGAAACCCAGTAGTCCTTGGCTGCTATTCTTACTGGACCAAGAGACTAAAAGATTAACAAAAACTTACACTTGTATAGCTCCTTTAATGTAAAAAAAAAAGTCCCATGGTGTTTCTCACCAGCATAAGCAGACAAAAATGGATGCTGAGATCAAGAAGGAGATACTGGGGGAACTGACCAAATGCTTGATTGAAGAGGTGAGTTTTAAGGAGGGCCTTGAGGAAGGAGATGGAGGTGAAGAGGCAGTGATTTCGGGCTAATGACCTCTAGCAGAAGATCTGACAAACTTGACATTGGTAGAAAATCTTGGTGTAAGACAATTCGGTTAGTGTATATGTTTTCAGACTGGGACCTTAAAATCATCCTGTGGAGTCCCCATAGTCAACAGTTTTCTGAATACAAATGTTTTCTGGGTGGTAATTGGGTATTTGAATTATTTTGAAAATCAGAAGATAGAGGGTTCAGCATTTGAAGGGGTCTCTTGGATGTGTCATTATTTTGCCCAAAATAGTTTGATTAGTGCTTTCCCCACCATTCCTTCATTTCCCTTGGAGTGGAGACAATTAAAACTGATGCTTACTGTGGGAAGGAACAAGTTATAATTTTTTACTTTCTTCTACCCAAAATAAACCCTACTGCAGTGGGTGAGAGTTGTGTTTAAGGAGCACTGAATGATTGATTTGTTCTTGCATAATTCAAAGATATCGGAACATTTTACATATCAAATGAAAGTGATTCCCTTTCTTAATGGACTTCTGCAAAATACCTGGTATCCTTGAGGGTTCTTTTAGAACGTCAGCAAGATTTTCAGGTCATTTGACAAAAAGGATATGTGCCTTGTAGCACACTCAGAAGGTGACTATTTCTTGCATCAATCACCTCAGCTTTAAGTTGAAGCATAATAGACCCCCTCAATCAACATTTCCAAATGCTTTATCACTTGTTCATAAAAAGAGGGGTGAAAAATCAAAGATCGACTGCTAAGTCAAGGTTAGGTAATTTGTTCTGAATTATAGTTACATTTACAAGGAGAGAAGAGAGTTTGTAAAATAAGGTCTTGCGAGATGTCCATTTTGTCAACTGGTGATGATATGCAGTTGAAGCTAAATTCAGACCTTGAAAAATGACAGCATTGTTGAGCTGTGATTCTGGACAAGATAAAGCAAAGATTAAGACATCACTTATTGACAGACAAAACGAGTTAGTCAAACTGCAGTGATGAATATCCACCTTGTATCTGCAAGGTCAGAGTAAATAGCATTACCTTTAAGAAAATATAAGTTGACCACATGTAAACACAGCTTTAAATTACAGCAGCTTTTACATCTTTTATTCCTTCAGTATTTCATTTTTATTACCCTACATTTTCAAATGGCTATGTACTTCTTGCTGTATATGACACAGCTACTAAAGCAGCACAAATATATTGATCAATGTATTGGTACTGCTTTACAGATTGAGATTGAAGATTTACTTTGGGAGGAATGGTTAAATATGGAAGTCACTCTTCTGGATTCAGTGACGCCGTTGTACTTGTAGACTCTTGTACTATTCAGGCTGAGAGGCTGTGCAGGCCACTTGTCCTGGTTTCGACACTGTGCTCTTCCTTCTCGCTTTATTTAATGTAGAATCATACAACACAGAAAAGAAAGCCATTCTGCCCAACGTTCCGATGCTGGCTTTTTTAAAGAGTTATTCAGTTAGTTCCACTCCCCTGCTCTTTCCCCGTAGCCCTGCAATTTTTTTCCTTTTCAAGTTTCTATCCAATTTCCTGTTGAAAGTTACTTTTGAATCTGTTTCCACCACCCTTACAGACAGTGCATTTCAGATCATCATAACTCGCTGCGTTAATAAAAATCTCATCTTTGCCCCTCCCCCCCACCAGTTGTACTTGTGTCCTGATTTCTAGTTTCTGATGAGTTGCCATTTTCATGTTCCTTTTGGGACAAATTGTTTCACCAGCCTAGATGAACTTTAATGGAACCAGTCCCTAGTGGTGTTGCCATTCTACTTATTGCACTACTCACTTTACTTTTGACATTTTTATTTAATTACTGGGAGTATTTCAGCACATTGTTTAACCTTTTGGCCGATTTGCCTATGGCTACTTGGGTGGCTATAATTATTCTTTCCTGCTAAGAATTGTGTGTAAACTCAGCCACTGTATATTAACCATTCTGGCACAATCCTCCATCTAATATCTGAAACTGTTTTTGCAAAGCTAAGATGAGGACATTGAAACCATTTTCTACATGCTTTAAATTTTGTTTGGAGTGTCTACATCTTAACAAGTTATCATCTAAAGATTTATTTATTACTGTTAAAGAAATATGATTACTGAGGCCACTGGCCTTTGGTTTTCACACAAAACTAAGGGAATTCAGAATATGATCCCAAAAATTCTGAAATCCCATGTAATCAAACATAAGAAATAGGACATAAGAGTAGGCCATTCATCCCTTTGAGCCTGCTCTGCCATTCAGTAAGATCATGGCTGATTTTGTACCTCAACTCCACCTTCCTGCACACTCCTCATATCCCTTGGTATCCAAATATCTAGACTTGACTACTGCAACTCACTCCTGGCTGACCTCCCACATTCTACACTACGTAAACTTAGGTCATCCAAAACTCTACAGCCCATGTCTTATCTCGCACCAAGTCATGATCACCCATCACCCCTGTGCTTTCTGACCGACATTGGTTCCCAGTTAAAGAATGCCTCGCTTTCAAAATTCTCATCCTTGTTTACAAATCACTCCATGGCCTTGTCCCTCCCTATCTCTGTAATCTTTTTCAGCCTCACAACCCCACAAGATATTTGTTGTACTCAAATTCTGCCCTCTTGAACATCCCACGTTATAACTGCTCAACCATCGGTGACCGTGCCTTCAGCTGTTTGGGTCCTAAGCTCTGGAACACCCTCCGTAAATCTCTCTGCCTCTCTACCTATCTTTCCTCCTTTAAGACGCTGCTTAAAACCTACCTCTTTAACCAAGCTTTTGGTCATCTGCCTTAATTTCTTCTTTTGTGACTCGGTGTCAAATCTATCTGTTTTGTCTTATTAGACTGCTGAGAAGCTCCTTGGGACATTTTACTACGTTCAAGGCGCTATATAAATATTATTATTGAATATACTCAACGGCTGAGCATCTGCAGTTCTCGGGGGTAGAGAATTCCAAAGATTCACAACCCTTTTGAGTGAAGAAATTTCTCCTCATCTTAGTCCTAAATGGCTGACCCCTTATTCTGCGACTGTGACCCCCTAGTTCTGGACTCTCCAGCCAGGGGAAACATCTTGTCAGCATCTACCCTGTCAAGCCCCATAATCATTTATAGGTTTCAGTGAGATCACCTCTCATTCTTCTAAACTCTAGGGAATATAGGCCTAGTCTACTCAATCTCTCCTCAAAGGAAAATCCCCCCATCCCAGGGATCAGTCTGGTGAACCTTCGTTGCACTTCCTCAAAGGCAAGTGTATCCTTCCTTGGGTAAGGAGACCAAAATTGTACATGACTCCAGGTGTGGTGTCACCAAGGCCCTATATAATTGCATAAGACTACTTTACTCTTGCACTCCAATTCCTTTGTAATAAAGGCTAACATACCATTTGCTTTCCTAATTGCTTGCTGAACCTGCATGTTAACTTTCAGTGATTTGTGTACGAGGACACACAGGTCCCTCTGAATACCAACATTCGCAATCTCTCACCATTTGAAACATATTCTGCTTTTCTTCCTACCAAAGTGGATAATTTCCCATTTCTCCACATTATATTCCATCTTTCATGTTCTTGCTCACTCACTTAACTTGTCTATATCCCTTTGCAGTCTCTTTGTATGCTCCTCTCAACTTTTTTTCCCAGCCAGTTATAGAAACATACAAAATAGGTGCAGGAGTAGGCTATTCAGCCCTTCGAGCCTGCACCACCATTCAATATGATCATGGCTGATCATGCACTTCAATATGCCACTCCTGCTTTCTCTCCATACAACCTGATCCCTTCAGCTGTAACGGCCACATCTAACTCCCTTTTGAATATATCAAACTGGCCTCAACAACTTTCTGTGGTAGAGAATTCCACAGGTTAACAACTCTGAGTGAAGAAGTTTCTCCTCATCTCAGCCCTAAATGGCTTACCCCTTATCCTTAGACTGTGACCCCTGGTTCTGGACTTCCCCAATATCGGGAACATTCTTCCTGCATCTAACCTGTCCAATCCCGTCAGAATTTTATGTTTCTATGAGATCCCCTCTCATTCTTCTAAATTCCAGTGAATATAAGCTGAGTCGATCCAGTCTTTCTTCATGTCAGTCCTGTCGTCCCAGGCATCAGTCTCGTGAACCTTCGCTGCACTTCCTCAATAGTAAGAATGTCCTTCCTCAGATTAGGAGACCAAAACTGTACACAATATTCAAAGTGTAGCCTCACCAAGACCCTGCACAACTGTAGTAAGACCTCCCTGCTCTTATACTCAAATTCTCTCGCTATGAAGGCCAACATGCCATTTGCTGCCTTCACTGCCTGCTGTACCTGTATGCCAACTTTCAATGACTGTTGTACCATGACACCCAGGTCTTGTTGCACCTCCCCTTTTACTAATCTGTCACCATTCAGATAATCTGCCTTCCTGTTTTTACCACCAAAGTGGATCACCTCACATTTATCTACATTATATCACATCTGCCATGCATTTGCCCACTCACTTAACCTGTCCAAGTCACCCTGCAGCCTCTTAGCATCCTCCTCACAGCTCACACTGCCATCCAGCTTAGTGTCATCTGCAAACTTGGAGATATTATATTCAATTCCTTCATCTAAATCATTAATGTATATTGTAAATAGCTGGGGTCCCAGCATTGAACCCTGCGGGTACCCCACTAGTCACTGCCTACCATTCTGAAAAGGACCTGTTTATTCCTACTCTTTGCTTCCTGTCTGCCAACCAGTTCTCTATCCACGGCAATACATTACTCCCAATGCCATGTGCTTTAATTTTGCGCACTAATGTCTTGTGTGGGACTTTGTCAAAAGCCTTTTGAAAGTCTAAATACACCACATTCACTGGCTCCCCCTTGTCCACTCTACTAGTTACATCCTCAAAAAATTCTAGAAAATTTGTCAAGCATGATTTTCCTTTCATAAATCCATGCTGACTTGGACAGATCCTGTCACTGCTTTCCAAATGCGCTGCTATTACAGCTTTAATAATTGATTCCAACATTTTCCTCACTACCGATGTCAGGCTGACCGGTCTATTAATGCCCGTTTTCTCGCTCCCTTTTTTAAAAAGTGGGGTTATATTAGCTACCCTCGAGTTCATAAGAATTGATCCAGAGTCTATCGAATGTTGGAAAATGTCCACTATTTCTAGGGCCACTTCCATAAGTACTCTGGGATGCAGACTGTCAGGCCTGGGGATTTCAGTCTTCAATCCCATCAATTTTCCTAACACAATTTGCTGACTAATAAGGATTTCCTTTAGTTCCTCCTTCTCGCTAGACTCTCGGTCCCCTAGTATTTCCGGAGGTTATTTGTGTCATCCTTCGTGAAGACAGAACCAAAGTTCAATTGGCCTGCCATTTCTTTGTTCCCATTATAAATTCACCTGATTCTGACTGTGAGGGATCTACGTTTGTCTTCACTAATCTTTTTCTCCATGTATCTGTAGAAGCTTTTGCAGTCAGTTTTTATGTTCCCTGCAAGCTTACTCTCATATTCTATTTTCCCTCTCCTAATTAAACCCTTTGTCCTCCTCTGCTGAATTCTAAATTTCCCCAGTCCTCAGGTTTGCTGCTTTTTCTGGACAATTTATATGCCTCTTCCTTGGATTTAACACTATCCCTAATTTCCCTTGTAAGCCACGGTTGAGCCACCTTCCCAGTTTTATTTTTACGCCAGACAGTGATGTGTAATTGTTGAAGTTCATTCATGTTATCTTTAAATGTCTGTCATTGCCTATCCACCATCAACCCTTTAAGTATCATTCACCAGTTTGTCCTAGCCAAATCACATCTCATACCGTCAAAGTTACCTTTCTTTAAGTTCAGGACGCTAGTCTCTGAATTAACTGTCACTCTCCATCTTAATGAAAAATTCTACCATATTATGGTCATTCTTCCCCAAGGGGCCTCGCACAACAAGATTGCTAATTAATCCTCTCTCATTACACAACAGTCTAGGATGGCCAGCTTTCTAATTGGTTCCTCGACATATTGGTCGAGAAAACCATCCCTTATACACTCCAGGAAATCCTCCTCCACCGTAATGCTACCAGTTTGTTTAGCCCAATCTATGTGTAGATTAAAGTCACCCATGATGACTGCTGTACCTTTATTGCATGCATTCCTAATTTCCTGTTTGATGCTGACCCCAACCTCACTATGACTGTTTGGTGGTCTGCACACAGCTCCCACTAGTGTTTTCTGCCCTTTGGTGTTCCGTAGCTCTACCCATACAGATTCCACCTCATCCACGCTAATGCCCTTCCTTACTGTTGTGTTCATCTCTTTAACCAGTAACGCTACCGCACCTCCTTTTCCTTTCTGTTTATCCTTCCTGAATATTGAATACCCCTGGATGTTGAGTTCCCAGCCTTGGTCACCCTGGAGCCATGGCTCCGTAATCCCAATTACATCATGTCCGTTAACAGCTATCTGCGCAGTTAATTCATCCGCTTTATTATGAATGCTCCTCGCATTGAGACACAGAGCCTTCAGGCTTGTTTTTTTAACACTCTTTGTCCTTTTAGAATTATGTTGTAATGTGTCCCTTTTTGATTTTTGCCTTTGATTTTTTTGCCCTCCAGTTTTACTTTTCTCCTTTATACCTTTTGCTTCTGACCCCATTTTACTTCCCTTTGTGTCCCTGCATAGGTTCCCATCCCCCTGCCCTATTAGTTTAAATCCTCCCCAACACCACTAGCAAACACTCTCCCTAGGACATTGGTTCCAGTCCGTATCGTAATGGAATGGAGTTTAACTTAGTTATCGTAAACTAATGGCTCTCATAATGATTATTGCTGAGCTGCTTAGCTTGGAAGCTCTCAAATGTTTATTAAGATACAAGGAGTTTCTAGGTTTGTTTTCCAGATCTGATTTTGAACAGTTTGCTGCATTTGAAAATTAGTCACTGGTTCTCAGCTGGATTACTAGCTGGGGGGCAAAAATTGTCATATTAATAGTGCCTTTACCTTGAATGTAGAAGAAATAGAGACTAACTGTGTTGGTGGCAGCACTGAATCTGCATTATCCGTTGCTGCCTGCTCTCAGTTAAAGAATGAATTTGCAGAGTCTGTTGTTTTATTCTTTTTGGGGTAAAGAATGGATATGGTGAACATCAGAGGTCCATGGGCAGAGCCCAATTGAATTTCAGTTGTCACTGTTTTTCCCCCACCTGCCCCAGAGCTTAATCATTTATTGCCACTGTCTGCTTTAACACTTCAAAATCAAACATGGAACTTTTATGAAATATCTTTTTGGAATCAAGGTAAATGATATCCACTGGGTAATCCTCATCCATTCGTTTATTGGCCTTCCCAAAAATGCTATTAGATGAATGAGGCAAGATCCATTGTTTTTTTAAAGCATGCTGACTACTCTGCCCAATGATGGTTTCTGTGCTCCTTTGATTAACAGTGGTGATGTGCCATATTATACTGTCAAATATTTCCCCACTCGGGGTGTTGGTCTATGATTTCCAGATTCAAGTCTCCATATTTTTTGTTGTTTGGCTATATAGATAACATTTTCAATATCCCAGCATTTAGTGCAGCTCTAGGTTGTGGGTGTTTTTTAAATTCATTCTCTGGATGTGGATATCACTGGCAAGTCCAGTTATTTGGCCTGCATCTGCAAGTCCAGAGGCCATTTTGTTTGGCTTGGTGCTCGGCTTTTTAATTTGTACTAGTTGGTCTCCTGTCATGCTGCTCGTGGAAAATTAGGACCAAGTGTCGTCTTTGGGTGAAGTGGGATTAGAGGGAACATAAGAAATAGGAGCAGGAGTAGCCCATACAACCCTTCGAGCCTGCTCTGCTATTCAATAAGATCATGGCTGATCTGATCTTGGCCTCAATTCCACTTTCCTGCCTGTTCCCAATAACCCTTGAATCCTCATATAGGTCAAGAATCTATCTATCTCAGCCTTGAATATATTCAATGACTCCGCTTCCACAGCTTTCTGGGGTAGTGGATTCCAAAGATACGCGACCCTCTGAGAAGAAATTCCTCCTTATCTTTGTCTTAAATGGGCGACTCCTTATTCTGAAACTATGCCCTCTAGTTCTAGATTCTCCCATGAGGGAAAATATCCTCTCAGCATCTACTGAGCCCCCTTAGAATCTTATGTTTCAATAAGATCACCTAAGCTCCAGTGAGTATAGGCTCAACCTTTCCTCATAAGACAACCCCTTCATTGCAGGAATCAACCGAGTGAACCATCTCTGAAATGCCTCCAATACAAGTATATCCCTACTTAAATAAGGAGACCAAAACTGTTTGCAGTAGTCCAGGTGTGGTCTCACCGTCGCCCTGTATAGTTGTAGCAAGACTTCCCCCTTGCAATAAAGGCCAGCATTCCATTTGCCTTCCTAATTACTTGCTGTACCTGCATGCTAACTTTGTATTTCATTTGGAGGACACACAGATCCTTCTGTACTGCAGCATTCTGTAGTCTCTCTCCATTTAAATAATATTTTGATTTTCTATTCTTCCTACCAAAGTGGATAACCTCACATTTTCCCACATTATGCTCCATCTGCCAATTTTTTGCCCACTCACTTAGCCTGTCTATATCCCTTTGCAGAATCTTTGTGTCCTCCTCACAACTTGCTTTTCCACCCATCTTTGTATCGTCGGCAAATTTGGCTGCATTACACTTGCTCACTTCATCCAAGTCATTAATATAGATTGTAAATAGTTGAGGTCCCAGCACTGATCTCTGTGGCACCCCACTAGTTAATTTGCCAACCTGAAAATGACCTATTTGTTGCAAATCTCTGTTTTCTGTCAGTTAGCCAATCCTCTATCCATACTAATATATTACCCCCAACACCATGAGGGGATAATTGGATCAGAATTTGCAGGGATTATTAAGTCCCCATTTAAAGTCATACATTCTGGCATTTTTAGATATCTTATACAAATTTCTGTGTCCATATTTATAATGGAAACTGCTAATATAAACCTGTGACATCATTACACCCCCCAACATAGGGCACTGCTGCGCCACCACTGGGGAGAGGGTGTAATTACAGCATGACCCGCTTACTTTTTGTTTTCATTCTAAATATTGACATAGAAATTTATAACGGGAGTTCCTGACTGGAAATGCCCACAGAGGATTTTAAATCAGATTGAGGAGAGATTGGGGCTTGACCCTTGTATTTTTTTGAGGATGTAACTAGTAGAGTGGATAAGGGAGAACCAGTGGATGTGGTGTATTTGGACTTTCAAAAGGCTTTTGACAAGGTCCCGCACAAGTGATTGGTGTGCAAAATCAAAGCACGTGGTATTAAGGGTAATATACTGACATGGATAGAGAACTGGTTGGCAGACAGCAAGCAAAGAGTAGGAATAAACAGGTCCTTTTCAGAATGGCAGGCAGTGACTAGTGGGGTACCGCAAGGTACAGTGCTGGGACCCCAGCTATTTACAATATACATTAATGATTTAGACGAAGGAATTGAATGTAATATCTCCAAGTTTGAAGATGACACTAAGCTGGGTGGCAGTGTGAGCTGTGAGGAGGATGCTAAGAGGCTGCAGAGTGATTTGGACAGGTTAGGTGAGTGGGCAAATGCATGGCGGATGCAGTATAATGTAGATAAATGTGGGGTTATCCACTTTGGTGGCAAAAACAGGAAGGCAGAAAATTATCTGAATGGTGACAGTTTAGGAAAAGGGGAGGTGCAACGAGACCTGGGTGTCATGGTACATCAGTCATTGAAAGTTGGCATGCAGGTACAGCGGGCAGTGAAGAAGGCAAATGGCATGTTGGCCTTCATAGCAAGAGAATTTGAGTATAGGAGCAGGGAGGTCTTGCTGCAGTTGTACAGGGCCTTGGTGAGGCCACACCTTGAATATTGTGTACAGTTTTGGTCTCCTAATCTGAGAGAGGACATTCTTGCTATTGAGGGAGTGCAGCAAAGGTTCACCAGACTGATTCCCGGGATGGCAGGACTGACTTATGAAGAAAGACTGGATCAATGAGGCTTGTATTCACTGGAATTTGGAAGAATGCAAGGGGATCTCATAGAAACATATAAAATTCTGATGGTATTGGACAGGTTAGATGCAGGAAGAATGTCCCCGATGTTGGGGAAGTCCAGAACCAGGGGACACAGTCTAAGGATAAGGGGTAAGCCATTTAGGACAGAGATGAGGAGAAACTTCTTCACTCAGAGTTGTGAACCTGTGGAATTCTCTACCACAAAGTTGTTGAGGCCAGTTCATTAGATATATTTAAAAGGGAGTTCGATGTGGCCCTTATGGCTGAAGGGATCAAGGGGTATGGAGAGAAAGCAGAAATGGGGTACTGAAATGCATGATATTGAATGGTGGTGCAGGCGTGAAGGGCCGAATGGCCTACTCCTGCACCTTTTATGTTTCTATGTATATTAGTGCAATTGTAGTTGCTTGGGAAATGTGCAAATCATCTATCATTTAGCAGTTTGGGGATTAGACTACAGGCCTTTTGCTTTCTTTGATTTGGCATCTGAGCATTTTTATACAAGGGAAAGTCTGCTAGGTAATGCTTAATATTTTGTTGGGATTGTCTTTGATATTTGAGGTTGACTAGTAAGGCATCTGCAAGTTTCTGATTTCATTGGGGTATGAGGTGAGTTTGCTATCTGCTTTATCTACTTTGTGTGCATGGCTGTAAAGCATACACGGGAAGCTCTCTGGGCTCATCACAATGCCCATAGTTCCTTGTTCTAGTGTGCATCTGTTGAGATTTTTTGCACTTATTAACCAGTTATAAGTTCTCTACTGATCTGTCAGGTTCCCTTGATACTTCCTGATAAACATAAGAACATAAGAATTAGGAGCAGCAGTAGGTCATACGACCTCTCGAGCCTGCTCCACCATTCAATAAGCTCATGGCTGATCTGATCATTGACTCAGGTCCACTTCCCTACCCGCTCCCAATAACCCCTTGTTCCCTTATCGGCTAAGAAACTGTCTATCTCTGTCTTAAATTTATTCAATGTCCCAGCTTCCACAGCTCTGAGGCAACGAATTCCACAGATTTACAACCCTCTGAGAAAAGAAATTTCTCCTCATCTCAGTTTTGAATGGGCGGCCCCTTATTCTAAGATTATGCCCCCTAGTTCTACTCTCCCCTATCAGTGGAAACATTTTCTATGCATACACCTTGTCGAGCCCCCTCATAATCTTATACGCTTCGATAAGATCACCTCTCATTCTTCTGAACTCCAATGAGTAGAGGTCCAACCTCCTCAACCTTTCCTCATAAGTCAATCCCTCATCTCTGGAATCAACCTAGTTGAACCTTCTCTGAACTGCCTCCAAAGCAAGTATATCCTTTCTTAAATATGGTAACCAAAACTGTACGCAGTACTCTAGCTGTGACCTCACCAATACCCTGTATAACTGTAGCAAGACTTCCCTGCTTTTATACTCCATCCCCTTTGCAATAAAAGCCAAGATTCCATTGGCCTTCCTGATCACTTGCTGTGCCTGTATACTAACCTTTTATGTTTCATGAACCAGGTCCCGCTGTACTGCAGCACTTTGCAATTTTTCTCCATTTAAATAATAACTTGCTCCTCGTTTTTTTTTCTGCCAAGGCACATAACCTCACACTTTCTAACATTATACTCCATCTGCCAAATTTTTGCCCATTCACTTAGCCTGTCTGTTCTTTGGCAGGTTTTTTGTGTCCTCCTCACACATTGCTTTTCCTCCCATCTTTGTATCGTCAGCAAACTTGGCTACATTACACTTTGTCCCTTCATCCAAGTCGTTAATATAGATTGTAAATAGTCGGGGTCCCAGCGCTAATCCCTGCGGCACCCCACTAGTTACTGATTGCCAACCTGAGAATGAACCATTTATCCCGATTCTCTGTTTCCTGTTAGCCATATGAATATATTACCCCCAACCCCATGAACTTTTATCTTGTACAGCAACCTTTTATGTGGCACTTTGTCAAATGGTTTCTGGAAGTCCAAATACACCACATCCACTGGTTCCCCCTTATCCACCCTGCTCATTACATCCTCAAAGAACTCCAACAAATTTGTCAAACATGATTTCCCTTTCATAAAACCATGCTGACTCTGCCTGACCGAATTTTGCTTTTCCAAATGTCCTGCTACTGCTTCTTTAATAATGGACTCCAACATTTTCCCAACCACAGATGGTAGGCTAACTGGTCTAGTGTTTCCTGCTTTTTGACTGCCTCCTTTTTTAAATAGGGGCGTGACCTTTGCAGTTTTCCAATCTGCTGGGACCTCTCCAGAATCCAGGGAATGTTGGTAACTTACAACCAATGCATCCACTATCTCTACTGCTACTTCTCTTAAGACCCTAGGATGCAAGCCATCAGGTCCAGGGGATTTATCCACCTTTAGTCCCATTATCTTACTGTCTCTTGTGCTGGATTTTTTCTCTCTTGTCCTGGATGTCTCTAGATTTGGATCATGATGCCCTTGATAAAGGTGTAACATTGTGACAACTGCTCATAGCACCCTAAGGACCCTGGGGCTAGACTTTCCACTCTCTGGCTAAGGCCAAAAAAAATGGGCCTTGGGTCCCGCATCGCTGGAACATCGCCCGTGCTGATCGCCGGCTCAAGGCCCATTTTCTTTTTACGATTTTCCATTCTGCCTTACCCCAGTGATGTCCAATGGGCGATGTGATTTCTCGGCGATCTCACGATCGCCCAAAGAAAATGGAAGTGAATGGGGGAAAAAAAAGCTTCCCTAGCAACGCATTACTGCGCGTGTGCAGGTTGATTTTATTTTCAGGTTGATGCTCCTTCCCGCGTTTTGGGAGGTCAGGGGTCATCACACATGCTCAGAAGCTCTGGGTCAGAGAGAGAGGAGAAAGTATTTTGTGCTCTGAATCAACTCTCAATAATCGACATGGAGGCAACACTTGAGAGGCATAGGGCCAAGCCTTTCAGCGAGGAGGCCAATGAGGCCCTTGTGAATGTTGTCAGCACGAGGTGGGAGGACCTGACACGGGGTGGGCATGGGAAACTCCCACCCCGTGCATATCGGAGGATTTGGGCAGACCACGTCGGCATCTAATGAAGCCCGGACACCGGACTAATGCCGCAAACGCTGGGACAGCCTACTGGCAGCTTCGAGAGTAAGTTGAAATTTATAATGATCTAAATAGTAACAAGAATCTGCAATGTTATTTGGTTACATTTAAACATAACTAAATTATGAATAAATTTATGCAACCCAGCATAAAGTTAAATGTTGTAATGTGAAATATGCAACGTAATGCTAATTTATAATAGAACATTTTAATCTGTCAGTCTTAAATGTCTTCAATGTCTTAACTCGCCTGATCCATTTGCTTATGCCGTGCAATGTTATCGTATCATTTACAGAAGAAGATCTCGATCAATAATCGGGAGCAACGCAGGACGGGCGGGGGCTCTGCCATGTTGCACATACTAACTGCCTACGAGGAGCTCGCGGTGGCCTTGGTGGGGCCAGAAAGCCGTTCGGTCACATCCCGTGGTGTGGCCGAACCCACCCTTGAGACATGAGTAATGAGAAATGTGCATTGTTCAATGTGCGAATCATTAGTAAATACTGAAAATATCGTAGTTACGCATGTAATGTTATGCAATTAAAATGTAATGTTATGCAATTATAATATAATCTGATATATAATGCTGATGTACTATAGATGTTCGAATGAGGTCATGTTAAAGCTTGTGATCACCAGTGCATATGGGGTAAATGAAAGCATTGCAATGTTTGGACTTCGAGAAAAATTGCAATGCAATGATTTGAATAGTTAATCGTTGTTTAGCAAATTAAAGGTCAAGTGGTCGTTGAGTCAGTGGAGTCCACTACCACTGAACCGTCTCCAACATCACAGGAGGCAGAAGAAGAGGAGCCACTGCAGACTCCTGCAGGAGGAGATCATGGAGACGGAAGAGGAGGAGATTTTTTTTGCGGTGGGAGGACGAACAACCTGCGGCCATCTCGGTTGAGATGGAAGAAGCACCAGGACCAAGCGGTGTGCAGGTGGTGACGCCAAGGCGTGTCACATTGCAAACGGCGACCCCATGGAGGTCTGGTCAGCGTGGCGAGCAATCGCCTGCCTTGGAGGACCAGACAGAGAGCTTGATTTCCCTGTGCAGGGAGACGGTCGCGACCTTATCCACGGATTCGAGGGATTCTCTGTGAACTGGAGCCAGTTTCCAGCATCCTGGAGCGAGTTCTGCCAGAACTTCTCAAACTGGTCTTCTGAGCAGTCACTGACTGCAAGGGAGACCTTGGAGGCTATTCGGCAGCAGACAGCCGTAACCAACGCCCTACTGCATGCGTTGCTGGCTGGATACGGCGCTGCACCCCAAGGTGTCGTGTCTGCTCGCAGCGAAACTCCGAGCACGCAAGAGGGCACAGTTCCTCCGGACTCTGAAGTAGAGCTCCAGGCTTCTGCTTCCTCTCCTTCACCTCCACCACGGCAGGAAGTCTTAACATCCCACTCTGCACGACGTCCTGGTGTCGGTCTGTGAAGACCAAAACGGGCTGGTAGGATGTGAACACTGGGTGGGACAGGATCTGGAGGGAAACGTGGCCGCAGGTAGGGAGGGGGGAGTCCTTTTCTATGTAGTTCACTTGTTTTAAAATGTTTACTTGCTGTTATCAATTTATTATACTCTTATTCTTATTCTTACTGTTATTGTTACTAAATTGGCCAATTGTATTCAATAGTTAAATGTTCACTTGTTCACTTTTTATCATTACTTAACTGTTCACTTTCCATTCTTTCTGAAATGGTCACTTGTCATGACTGAAATGGTCACTTCTTTAAAATGTTCAATTTATTCTTCTAACGTTTTGGGGATTTTGAGGGAAGAGGGGGTTGGAGGGAGGGTGTTGTTCATTAGTTCTTTTAAAAAAATATATATATTTTATGTGAATAAAAAAACATTTTCTACAACTTTTGTACCTTCTCTATTATTTACATAAGTTTTACAATATACAGTTCTTCATGCAGATTTGTTTGTTTATTCTCTTTCACCGCGGAATATCATTAAATAACTTCAGTGTGTAAAAACTGTTTATTAAATAGTTCCAATATATCATGAGATCTATTTAGCATAGATAATGTGATAGTATCTTCCCTGTCCCAAATTTCTGAGTACAATTTGCATCAATTTTATTCTCTAAATAACAGAACAATTCTCCACCCTTCCTTGGAGGCTAAAAATGGCATCCGTAGTGTCCATTTCCCTCTCTAAGGCCCTGAAAATGCAACTGTTTTTGAGCACTCCTTGGGCCTTGCATCGGCCCAGCGAAGTGCATGCTAAGTGCTGAAACTTGGGATGGGCCTTGTGTGGACAATCATCTCAGCGATCAACGTGGAAACTTGGGGACCTATTTTTCCGGCGATATTTTGGGCCTAGTTTCCACTTTTTGCTCAAAATGGGCCATAGATGGGCGATGTGAAGTGGAAAGTCTAGCCCCTGGTCTGAGATGGGTAGCTGTTGGTAAGTGATACTCTGGCATTGACGTAATGATTCTGCTAAAAATGAAAGCTATATTGGTGCAAGAATTGATGCAGGTTTTCACGCCAGATCTCTGGTTTTAGACGGCTCTACTACTGTCTTGAGTTGCATATTATTTATTATGTGGTCTCCTGAGGGTGGTCTTGATCACTCATGGTAGAGTGGGGGAGATTGCAGCTAAACAGTGATCTATATTGGTGAGAGTGTATACAAGATTTGAGTGGTGAAGTGTTTTTAAATGTAATTTACTCATTTGGTAATTAGCACTCAATGCAACAACATTTTGAGCAGGGAATTGCTGATGTTAAAAAAGGAAACCATGTGGAAGTGTTTCTTTTAAAAAGCAAGAGTCGGGGTGAAACAAGTTTGCTGCCTTCCTCCTCCCCTATCTTACTTTTGCTTCCCATAAGTCTCATAGACTGTTACCAGCTAGGATCATACTCCTCTCAACCCAAATCATCTGCTAATGTTGCCACATAACCAGTACAGAAGTAGGCATTGAACAACTTGCTGTCAAATTTTCTTCTCCCTAACGAGGCAACTCCTCCCATCCACTTGCCCATCTGAGAATTATGTGTGAGGAATTGGTTTAAATGCATGTTGTGCAATATGTTGATAGCACAGCACAACTGGCCTGCATTGTCCTTCATTGTTCTTTTTTTTAAATTGTCTCTTCATATTGCTCCTTCTCTTATGGCATGTTCAGTTACTCAGTCAGGGGTTTTGCAAGTAACATGCCACTATAACTGAGGCATTTGTCAGTGCCCTGGACTGGTTCTCACTCCTATCCCATATGTTTAGCTTATGTTTACCGTCACCCTTCGGTATCTTGGTCAAGACTGGGAACTTGCCATTCGAGAATAAATTAGATCAAGCCAGTGGTTCAGAACTCCAAGTGCAATACATTACCATAACATTGTGACACATCATGCACAGCTTTATATATGGAATAAGAAAAATAAAACTTGCCTTTGGCTGCTTTGAGTATAATTCTGGTGAAAAATGACTGGAACAGTGAACTGTTGATTATTAATGAAGCAATGGCACCACCTCATAAAACTCGCCAACTTGCAAATAGATTTTTATTTCATACAAAATAGACAAATTGTTTGAACTATTGCTTGCACTAACTATAAGTGACACTAAGTGCTTTACAAACAGAGCCACTGTAAGTTACCATTACCTAAAAGCATATGTGGAGACAGTACAGAGCCTTTAATTTTCAGAGATGCTTAGTTGTGCATTCAGTAATATTATTTCCAGTTAACCTAATTTAGTTCATTGTGCTACCTGTTGTTTTTAAGGTTTTACTTTGCTTTCAGATTATTAGAGATCTGTCTCTTTCTTCCTTTAAAAAAAATTGCTTTGAAACCTCCTACAGTTTTTGAAGGTATAGCTTAAGAGCTTCTATAACGATAGACTTGGAAGATTCTGGGAACAGCTGTCTCATAAATTAATTATTAGTGACAAGTTTATATTGCATAAATCTAAATGAGTTGAGAGTATGGTCCATTACCAGCTAACTGCACAAGGTATTTGTCATTTTACACTCTTCAGTTATTTTTTTTAGTGAAGTGTTAAAAATGTAAGACTTTTCTTTTGGATGACATTGAGAGATGCTGTCTGTTTTTAAGAGAGGTAAAGGCCCATATAAATGTTTCACTAAACCTAAGTGTTACTCATTTGACAGTTATGCGTGCTGTCATTCCACGGGCTATTTGCTTATCGCAATAAACAGATGAAATATGTGAATGGTCTGTGCTGTCATTTCAGTGCATCAAGCCTTTTGGGCCCTGTGATTTTCTTCATTGAAAATGTTTTGTGCAAAATGTTCTACTATCGTCAAGCATCCTGGAACAAAACTGTCCAGGGATAATAACGTTATGGTCAGCAATTGAATAGGAAAAATGGTTACAAAACCTAACTGCTGAGAGGATAATGTACGAGAGGATCACAAAATATTTTTGAAGATTATAGTTTACTCCCTGTAAAATAAACCAGGCATTGTTATTTTAAGACTCCTTAAATAGATTTTACAAGTATTGTGTATAGCAGAAGTAATCAAAACAAAATAGCCACTCGATACATACTGAGTATATGTTTATGCATTGTTCAGAAGAAACTGTAGTAAAATATAAGGTTTTTTTTGCTGATAGGATCTTAGTTGTAATCTATGAATTTTTCAAGCAGAGATTTTCTTTGTAAGGTAACAATTAGAGAATGTACAGTCGATTAAAATTTGTTCAAAATTATTGTAATTTTTCTTTAGCTCCTGAACAGCTGAGCGAGGTTGGGGAGCAGGTCATCTACCTGTCCATGCCTGGGGAGTGAAAGGGGGATAAAAAGGAGAGAACTGTCCAACAATAAGACAGCTTTGTTTATTAGTTTGTTTCTCGTTATATTAAATGCATAGTCAAATCATAGAATCTTGCAGCTCAGGAGGAAGCCATTCGGCCCATCGTGTCTGTCAGCTCTTTAGCTCTCTATCCAATTAGACCCATTCCACTGTTCTTTGACATAACCCTGCAAATGTCTCCTTTTCAAGTATATATCCAATACCCTTTCAAATGTTACTATTGTATCTGCATCCACCACTTTTTTCATGCAGTGCATTCCTGATCATTATAACTCGCTGTGTAAAAACAAAATCTTCTCCTTTCCATACACCCTGGATTTTGTGTCCATTATCAAATCTCTCTCCTCTAATTACTGACCCTCCTGTCAGTCAAAACCATTTCTCCCTATCTTCTGATTAAGAAGTTTGCAGATGATACAAAAATTGGCGATGTGGTTGATAATGAAGAAGAAACCAGTAGACTGCAGGAAGGCATCAATTAACTGGTCAAGTGAGTAGAACAGTGGCAAATGGAATTCAATCCGGAGAAGTGTGAGGTAATGCATTTGGGGAGAGCAAACAAGGCAAGGGAATACACATTAAATGGTCAGTCAGTCATAGGCGGCCCCTCGAAATGAGGATGACTTCCACGCCAAAAAAGGATGAGTTCACAGGTGTTTCAATGAAGGACCCAAACTACATCCTCAAGGGTGGAAGATGCCTGTGTGTGGATTTTTTTAACGTGTGGTGGCCATTGCACACCAGCCACCACACGGGCTTGACAGAGCTCGGTCTTGGTCCAGTGGCAAGGGTTACCTAAGACGACTGGAGACCAGCTCTGCTGCACAGACCTAATGCGCACACATATTGCAGTGTGCGCTGACTCGTGCTGCCCCTGGGCCCTCGCCTCTTCTGGGCCCCGAGCTCCCGCCTCCCCTGGGCCCCGATCACATCGCTCTACAGTCTCTCGCCGCTGTTCGCTCCGACCTCTCTGCTCCTGCTGTATCTGCCCACACTTCAATCACTGACCTGGACCTTAATGACGTCACTCTTTGCTGCCGTTGCCCTCCTGCACCAGCTCGCGCTGCTCCCTGGAGAGGTTTGCCTCCACGCTGCCCATGGCCGCCGCTCGCCGCTCCTTTTATGGCCCTGACCTGCCGCTGGTGTTCTCACATAGGTTGGGGAGAAATATAGAGGAACAGATGGACCTTGGAGTGCACATCCACAAATCCCTGAAGGTAGTAGGACAGGTAGATAAGGTAGTTAAGAAGGCATACGGGATACTTGCCTTTATTAGCCGAGACAGAGAATATAAGAGCAGTGAGGTTATGCTTGAACTGTATAAAACACTCGGTCATCATCATCATAGGCAATCCCTCGAACTCTGAGTTCTCAGGTGACTGTACAGTCCAATACGAGAATTACAGTTCCTGTCACAGGTCGGATAGACAGTGGTTGAAGGAAAGGGTGGGTGGGGAGTCTGGTTTGCCTCACGCTCCATCCGCTGTTTGCGTTTGGTTTCCGCATGCTCTCGTCGACGAGACTCGAGGTGCTCGGCGCCCACCCGGATGCTCTTCCTTCACTTAGGGCAGTCTTGGGCCAGGGATTCCCAGGTGCCAGTGGGGATATTGCACTTTATCAAGGAGGCTTTGATGGTGTCCTTGTAACGTTTCCTCTGCCCAGCTGGGACTCACTTGCCATGTCGGAGTTCCAAGTAGAGCACTCGTCTCGGGCATGCGGACGATGTGGCCCACCCAACGGAGCTGGTCGAGTGTGGTCACTGCTTCAATGCTGGGGATGTTGGCCTGATCGAGAACACGGACGTTGGTGCGTCTATCCTCTCATGGAAATTTGCAGGATTTTGCGAAGGCAACGCTGGCGGTACTTCTCCAGCACTTTGAGGTGTCTACTGTATACGGTCTGCATCTTTCAGCCATATAGGTGGGTGGGTATCGCTACTGCCCTGTCGACCATAAGCTTGGTGCCAGATTTGAAGTCCTGGTCTTCAAACACTCTCTCCCTCAGGTGACCGAAAGCTACGCTGGCACACTGCAGGCAGTGTTGGACCTTGTCGTCGATGTCTGCCCTTGTTAATAATCTCCCGAGGTATGGAAAATGGTCTACGTTGTCCAAGGCCGTGCCGTGGATTTTGATGACCGGGGGGCAGTGCTGTGAGGTGGAGGACCTTTGTTTAGTGTAAGGCCCATGCTTTCGTATGCCTCGGTGAAAATGTTGACTATGGCTTGGAGTTCGGCCTCTGTGCGCAGGTGCTAGCATCGTCCACGTAGTGTAGTTCGATGACCGAGGATGGGACGACCTTGGATCTAGCCTGGAGGCAAGAAGGTTGAACAGGTTCCCATTGGTTCCATAGTTTGCTTCCATTCCAGCAGGGAGCTTGTTGAGAGTCAGATGCAGCGAGGAAGATTGAGAAGAGCATTGGTGCGTTGACGCAGCCCTGCTGGACCCCGGTCCGGAAATGGATTGGGTCTGTGGTGGATCCGTTGGTCGGGATCACGGCTTGCATGTCATCGTAGAGCAGGTGGAGGATGGTGAAAACTTTTGGGGGCAGCCGAAACGGAGGAAGACACTCCATAGTCCTTCACAGTTGACAGTGTCAAAGGCCTTTGTGAGGTCAAAGAAGGCCATGTACAAGGGTTGGTGCTGTTCCCTGCATTTATCTTGTAGTTGTCACGCGGTGAAGTCATGTCTGTTGTACCCCTTAGTGGACAGAATCTGCATTGTGACTCTGAGAGGAGCTCTTCAGCCACAGGAAGAAGACAGTTGAGGAGGATTCTTGCGATGACTTTCCCAGTGGCCGACAGCAGGGAGATTCCTCTGTAGTTGCCGCAGTCGAACTTGTTCCCTTTTTTGAAGATAGTCACGATTACGACTTCTGAGATCTCCTGGCATGCTCTCCTCCTTCCAGATGAGAGCGAGATGAGGTCATGCATCCATGCTAATAGTGCTTTTCCACCATACTTCAGTGCCTCGGCGGGGATTCCATCTGCTCCTGATGCCTTGTTCTTGAGCTGACGAATGGCCTTTTCTACCTCCATGTAGGGCTGGGGTTTTGCTGAGATGGTGGCGGGTAGCATGCTGCGGGATGGAGTGGAGGACACTCGTGTCAAAGGCAGAGTCTTGATCAAGGAGCTCTTCGAAGTGCTCCTTCCAGTGGGCCTTGACTACCTCTGTGTCCTTGACGAGTGTCTCCCGTTCTTGGCCAGCAGTGGGGTGGGGCCTTGGGTGCTTGGGCTGTAGGTGGACTGAACTGCAGTGAAGGATCCTCGCACATCATGGCTGTCGGCCAGCTGCTGAATCTCCTGTGCTTTCTCCACCCTCCATCTATTTAGGTCGTGGGCTTTTTGTTGGACCTCGGTCTTCAGCCGTCTGCCGAGCTGCTTTGCTCCCGAATTGGGTTGAGGGACCGAGCACTGGTTATGGTCGCCTTGAGGGCAGATCCCCCCCCCCCCGGCGCTGTGGGCACTCTGCGTCTCGGGGTCATTGAGGGTTGCCAGGTTGGCAGTGGGGCGCTGGCTGAATAGGGCTCTTTTAACTGGGTCTTTGAATGCCCCGGCGTCGATTTTTCAGCGGCATTGCTTCTGTTGCCATCGCTGCTTTGCGACTATATTGATGCTGGACGGACCACCTTCTAATCTGTTCTGTCATCAACATTAAAACACTAGTTAGGCCACAGCTAGAATACTGCGTGCCGTTCAAGTCATCACATTACAGGTAATACGTGATTGCACGAGTGAGGGTATAGAGGAGGTTTATGAGCATTTTGCCTGGACTGGAGAATTTTAGCAAAGATTGGATAGGGTGGGATTGTTTTCTTTGGAACAGAGGAGGCTGAGGGGAGATCTAATTGAGGTGTATAAAATTATGAGGGGCCTAGATAGAATGGATAGAAAGAAACTAGTTCCCTTATCAGAGGCGTCAATAATCAGGGGGAATAGATTTAAAGTAAATGGTAGAAAGATTAGAGGAGACATTTTTTCACCCAGAGGTCTGGAACTCACTGCCTGAAAGGATGGCAGAGGCAGAAACCCTCATAGCATTTAAAAAGTACTTGGATATGCACTTGAAGTGCCGTAACCTACAAGGCTACGGACCAATAGGTGGAAAGTGGGATTAGGCTAAATAGCGCTCTGTCAGTTTGCAAGGACACGACTTGCCGAATGGCTGCCTTCTGTGCTGTAAATTTCTATGATTCTACGAAAACCCCTCATCATTTTGAACACCTTTATTAAATCTCTCCTTAACCTCTAAGGGAAACAATCCCAGCTTCTCTAGTCTCTCCACTTAACTGAAATCCTCCATTCCTGGTATAATTCTGGTAAATCTCCCCTGCACCCTCGCCAATGCCTTGATGCCCTTTCTAAAGTGTGATGCCCAGACTTGGACACAATACTGTAGCTGAGGCCTAACCAGTGATTTATAAATGTTTAGCATAACTTCCTTGCTTTTGTACTCTATACCTCTATTTATAAAGCCAAGGATCCCAGATGTTTTATTTTAAAGTCTTGCCAATTTGTCCTGCCACCTTCAAAGATTTGTGTCTGTGTACCCCCATATATGTGTTCCTGCACCCCCTGTAAAATTGTACCATTTAATTTGTATTGCACCTCCCCATTTTTCCTTTCTAAATGAATCACTTCACACTTCTCTGCATTAAATTTCATCTGCCACATGCCTGCCCATTTCACCAGTCTGTTCTCATGAAGCCTGCTCGTGTTCATAAGAACATAAGAAATAGGAGCAGGAGTAGGCCATACGGCCTATCAAGCCTGCTCCGCCATTTAATACCATCATGGCTGATCCGATTATGGACTCGGGCCCACTTTCCTGCCAACTCCCCAAAACCCTTTATTCCCTTATCCGTTAAGAAACTGTATCTCTGTCTTAAATTTATTCTATGACCCAGCTTCCACAGCTCTCACTGCTTGCTACATTTCCAAGCTCTGTCATCTGCAAACTTTGAAATTAGGCCCTTTATACCTCAGTTCAGGTCATTGATAGATATGAAAAAGAGCAGTGGTTCTAATACCGGCCCCTAGGGGACACCACTGTATACTTCCCTCCGGACTAAAAAACAATTGTTCACCTCTACACTCTGCTTTCTGTCTCTTGGCCAATTTTGTACCCACACTGCCACTGTCCTTTTGATTTCATTGCCGTCAGTATTTCTTACAAGTCTATGTGGCACTTTATCAAACGCTTTCTGAAAGTTCATACACCTTCATCAACCCTCAAGTGATCTAGAATTTGAATTTGGTATGAGAAGAATCAGCAGAACAGATGTACTAGTTTTTTTTTATTCCTGGGAAATGCAGTAAATTGGGCACACATCTGATTCAGAATGATTTAAATTGAATAATTAAAATCTTTGGTTGTTTGTGTTACTATTTGCACTGTTTAAGTTACTGTGCTTTCTTTGCTGTTTAGGTTACTACTCCAGTATTTGTTCCTTCAAAATCATATGAACTACTTCATCGGATGTCTGGAAAAGGTCTTGGAGCGCAGTATCACTTTCCGCGTCAACCATGTATTTACAACTCAAAAATGGTGTCTGTTCAGATCACATTAACCAATAGCTCTGACAAAGAAATTAAGAACCTCCGAATAGGAGAGCGGAAGCTTGCATCAGGAATGCAAATGCATGATTTCTATGCAATAGGTACTGAAATACAATATTTGTGTACTAGTCCTGCTTTACATTTTGCAAGTTTTCACTTTCCTTGATGCTTATTGTGACAGCCACTCTTTCCTAATTGTAAGACATTAAACACATGTTTTCAGCCCTCTTTTGCTACTGAAGAGAAGAGTAGAAGGCATGTTGGAATTGGCCTCAGCACCTTTGTGTAAGGAAGGCTACAGCCCCTGTGCTGAATCGCTGTTTACCAACTCCTGAGATGTGTTTGTTGATCTCAGTTGAGGGCAAGATTGGACTTGGTTCTGATGCTTTGGTGGTGAATAACCTGCCAACACTCGCTGTGTAGGCTAAGATGAGAAGCATGATCACTTGGGCTCGGTACCGAAGGGTGATCAGTTTACTTGGAACAGGGAAAGGTGAGGACATTGTCAGTGAAAAGATGGAAAAAGAAAAGAAAGAACATTTGAATTGTCTAGAAAACTTAAGTCATAGGGTGGATTTTTGGCTGATTTGCGCCCCATTTCGCACCTTGGTGCGGCGCAAAAATGAGTTTTTGGGAGCCGTGAAACGAGGCGCACAAGATTTTGCGCCCAGGCGGAACTTTCGCCAATGGCTTTGTGGCGGCGCTAAAACTTATTGCCCCGCAGCTGTTTTGACCTGTTGCACGACGTAAATTGTCGTGCATTGCTGCACGAGCGCCCCCGGGCGGAACCTTCAAGCATTTTGCTTGATTCAGCGTCTGTCCGAAAATCCGCCAGCAAAAACCAGACTGACCCATGGTGCACCAGACACTAACGGCGCCATGTTGAAAGTGAAGGCGAAAGCTGGGAGTGATTAAAAGGATTGGGAGAAGAACGCTGCATTACTGTATACTTTTGGTTATGAAGTTTGAGAGAGTTTCTAGTTTGTTTTATAAAGGACATTTATAAATATGGGGGCCATGTTGGATTGCTTTCTACTTCCGGATGACCAGCCACAGGCGCAGCATCCCTCAAGGGACCACTCCGCGTC